>NC_143014.1:309008732-309163619 GCF_055824585.1 Amblyomma mixtum
GTTCTCTTTCCTACGTGTAGGGCAGCTCAGTGGGCGTCGCCTATAGTAAACCTCCCTGCCTTTCCGTTTTTCTGTTTCTCTTTCTATCTCTCTCGTTAACGGCATAAAATTCCTCTATGTTGCCAGCTCTGTCCTTATGTCCTCAGATGAAGTGAAGAAAGCCTTAAGGGCAATGAAAAGGGGCAAAACAGCAGGTCAGGATCAGTTAACAGCACATGTGTTGAAGGACGGCGGGGAGATAGGGCTAGAAAAAATAGCCACCGTCTCTACGCAATTCCTTGCGACCTCGAGCGTACCCGAAGCTTGCAAGAAAGGAAACATCATTTTAATCTATAAGAAAGGGGGCGTCAAGAACTTGAAAACTTACACACGGATCAGCATACTGTCCGTTGCCTACAAGGTATTTACTAAGGTAATCGCTAATACAATCGGGGAAACCTTGGACTTCAATGAACCAAGTAGAAAGGCAGGCTTTCGCAAAGCCTTCTCGACAATACACCATATTCACCCTGTCAATCAGGTGATAGAGAAATTCGCAGAATATAACAAACCGCTATCTATAGCCTCCATAGATTACGAGAAATTATTTGCCTCAGTCGAAAGCTCAGCAGTCATGAGGCATTACGGAATCAGGGTGTGGATGAGCCTTATTTAAAACTACTGGAAGATATCTATAACAACTGCCCAGCCACCACAGTACTCCGCAAAGTCAGCGATAAAATTCCAATAAGAAAGGGTGTCAGGCAGGGAGACACGATCTCCCCAATGCTATTCACCGCCTGTTTACAGGAGGTGTTCCGAAGCCTGGATTGGGAGCAGTTGGGGATAAGAGTAATGGAGAATACCTAACTAATCTGCGATTTGCTGATGATATTGCCTTGCTAAGTCCCTCAGGAGATGCGCTGCAAAGCATGATCGATGAGTTAGACAGGCAGAGCAGAACGGTAGGTCTTGATATTAACATGCAGAAAACAAAGTAATGTTCAACAGTCTCGCAAGGGAACAGCAGTTCACAATTGATAGCGACCTGTTGGAAGTGGTAAGGGAATAGACGATATGCGAAATTGCTTGGCGGTCTGGCAACACCGCGCCCCCAACTTCCGGTTTCCATCTTGATTCGGTCGAGCTCGTCGAGCTGGTGCATCGTTCGCTAGACGTACTTTCTTCTTGCGAGTGGAATTTCAACAGGCAAACTTCAGCTGCTGCGTTGTTTTCACAGCTGATCTTTGACCAAATGTAGGTGCTTTCAGTAAGCGCCAGCTTACTCCTACCGCGTCCTCAGCTTCGCTTGAAGTCTGGCGGTGATGATCGCAATAATCGGCACTCGAAAGTGGGTTGGAAAGTCGAACCGTGACCGTGTGCTGTTGTCGTTTTAATGCTCGCATTAACCATTTCAGGCGCTTTGTACACAATTGTGTAAGCGGCAAACTTACAGCTTTTTCTGAGAAACTGGAGCACTTAACAGTGATTTCATTATTTCAGTCAAATTGAGCACCCTTCTTCTTGCAAATAAGTTGCTTTTTTGTACCATGAAGAGAGTGCAGTAAATAATATTTGACATAAGAGTGAGCTAGTACGCACTTTGTCCGCCGTTTTTGTTCTGGCTGATTTTGCCGCGAATGAAAACATCGATGGTTCTTGCTAAATCTCGAGCGTAAAGTGAATCTTCGAAACACAAAGTAATTTTACGATCCCTAGGGTGTTTACCTGATACACGATAACATTTATATGCTATTATTTCTAACAAATCTGACACTTTGTACGGAATTCTCGACATCGTTGTAAAAATTTACCTGCTGGTCTTTCACGTTCGAAAACTAACAAATTCCCTTTCTTGAGGCCCGAATATTCTGCTTAAGTGAAAAAATAATTTATTTCAGTCAAAAGAAAAAATGGCGCCTGAAAGGGTTAAAGCACCAGTTCAAGCATCACGCATTATCATGGTTATTTTATTCCCAGGTGGACGCGAATTCATCTGGTAGGGAGCGAGCGGTTATTTTGCGGTGAGTGCGCACGTGTGTTGACAAACTTCTGTGACAGTGCGAACTTTCGTTCGCGCCGACGCCAGGAGCTTCGTGCATTGCAGTATAATCACACAAGACCCTCGACCAGCTGCGTAATTCGATTCCTTTACTGTTATGTGCAATGCGCATCCGCGGTTTTCAACGTCACCGTTTCAGAGCCCGGCGTCGGTTGATTTTCGCCACAATTCGTTGAAATCGCGTCCTGCTTAAGACGCAGTCAGTCAGTCGACATCAACAAGAGGAAAGTAGGCATGCACATATAATTCAAAATATTGTAAGCAAAGACGCAGCTTTTTTTTTTTTAGATAAGCACTAAGCCACCGCGGCGGCTTGGTTAGAGAAAGATGCTACAGCTGTAGGTGCATGCACGGACTCGATACGCTGGTCAAGCTGTGTGTGCAGGGGCGAAATTAGCATGTTCGGTTGCTTCCGAAACTTAATTAGCTTACTCCCAAACTTGGACAAATGGCTTTGTTGCGAAGCAAGCTGTTGGAGCTTGCCACAACGATAATAAAATCTGATGACCTGAAGCGTTTTCAGAACACTGTTGCACGTACTTTCTAGCTTTGAAATGCGTCCCTCCTTCATAATCAAGTAGCTATATTATTCGCTTCTTTTTTTTTAGATTTTCGTCGCCGCAGATATCGAAGGTACAGGAATCCTCAAGAAATAAAGCATTCGCACCTCAGTTTTTATACGTAGGGTGTATTGCTTCACAAAGACTCCTTAACGCGCATAACATATGCGTATGGTCCAAAGAGTTTGCTCGCCGTTCTAAAACTAACTGAACACGGGAAAAACTTAACTGAACACGTAGCAAACTAAGCAGTAATCGGCATATGGTTCTTCGAGTGAACTTATTTCGCCACGGCACGAGCGATTGGCCCGCTCAAAAAAATTACCTTCTCTATTACGTTGTTCCAGTATGCGTCTATATATATTCACGCCCGACCGGAGAGTTGATAAATGCACGAAATCGGCTTCTAATTTTGATCAGAGACAACAAAGGCTGTGGTCCCTATCTGAATTTAAACGCAAATCACCTCGAGAGATTTGTCAAAAATCAGCGCAGAAAGCGAAAGTTGCGCACTGATCCGCGTGCTGACACATGATACCTCGCATGGCGTTTTGTGTTACTAAAACGTTGGGACGGAGTAAAAAAATAGAAAAGCGAAAAGCTGGAACGCACCTACTTCCGGCACGCATCGTAGTGTCTTTTCACAGTGGATAGGGTAGCGCAACACTGCATCGGCATTTTACTTTTCAAACGAAGCGCAGCCGTTTTAACCCAACGCTGGGCAGCGGTTTCGTTTTCTGTACCGTACCAACATGGAGGACTTGGTTCTCGGAGCGCCGAGAGATGGCGCTGCGCATTTCGCATATCGTCTATACGTCTCTCAGGGCAGGTAGTGAATGCTGATGCCGATCATGAGAGGGAAATAACTAGAAGAATAAGAATGGGGAGGAGCGCATATGGCAGGTTCTCTCAGATAATGAATGGCTATTTGCCAAAATCCCTCAAGAAAAAAGTATACGAGGTCTGTTAGAAAAGTATCCGACTTTATTTTTTTTTTGCGAGCACCTGACGGATATGAAACAAGCGCGCTTGCATAAGCCGACCTTGAGCCTTCGTGCGCATGCCCGAATTTTTTCCCGCCTGCGGAAAGCGTCAGTCGCTGGGACGCGGCGTTTGAGTGAGCCAGTGCGCAGTGCTCTCGTCGGTTTTTTATTGCAAGAAAAATGGCGGAGCGCCAGGAGCAGCGCTACTGCATCAAATTTTGCCAGAAACTGGGCGACAACCAAATGGAAACCATTCGGAATATTCAGACGGTTTTCGATGACGATGCTATGAGCAGCACACAGATTTAGTAGTGGTACAACTGGTGTAAAGACGGCCGCACATCGGTGGAGAGCGAGCCACGCTCCGGTCGGCCACCAACATGCCGAAACGATCAGGTCATTGCCGAAGTGAACGTTGTGGTGATGCGGGACCGTCGTGTGACTATCCGAGAAATTGTGGAAGAGGTGGACATCGGAAATTTTTCTGCACATCCCATTATCACCGAAGATTTGGCCATGGAGAGAGTTGCGGCGAAATTCGTGCCGAAGCTGCTCACGATGGAGCAAAAGCAGCTTCGTGTTGAAATTTCACAGGACATGCTGGATTTTGCAAACAGTGACCCCGACTTCATCAACACCATAATCACCGGTGACGAGTCTTGGGTGTACGGGTACGACCCGGAAATCAAATCCCAGTCGTCACATTGGAAGCATTCCACGTCACCAAGACCAAAGGAGGTCTGCCAAATGCGCAGCAACGTCAAAGTGATGCTGACTGCTTTCTTTGGCTCCCGCTGTGAGGCACACCACGAGTACGCACCCCACAGGGTCAAACAATGACCAAAGAGTACTACAGGGATGTCCTCGGTCGCCTACGTGATGCTGTGCGGCGCAAGAGACCGGAGCTGATGTCAACAGGAAATTGGCGCATCCATCACGAGAATGCTCCTGCACATTCCTCGCACTTGATTCAGACTTTCCTGGTGAAAAATCAGACTCCTGTAGTTCAACAGACGCCTTACTTTCCTGATATGGCGCCCTGCGACTTCTGGCTGTTTCCCAAAATCAAGAGGCCATTGAAAGGAGCGCGATTTCACACAAGAGAGGACATTATGACTGCAACGACAACTGAGCTAAACTCCATTCCGAAAAGGGCATTTTCGGAATACTTCCAACAATGGCAGCACCGCTGGGAGGAGTGTGTGGAGTCCCAAGTAGACTACTTTGAAGGTGATTAGGTTTCCAACATTCCAGTTATGCCAGTTTTTTTTCTTCGGCCAAAGGTCGGATACTTTTCTAACAGACCTCGTAGAACAGCTATATCTTACTGGTACTTAATTATGGGGCAGAAACGTGGAGATCAACGAAAAGCTTCAACTTAAATTGAGGACAACGCTGCGAGCTATGGAAAGGAAAATAAGTGCAACTTTAAGGGAGAGGAGAACAGAGTCTATGAGGGAACAAACGCGGGTTAATGACATCCTAGTCTTGGGCAAAGTATGTAATGCGAAGGCAAAAATAGGCGCTGATCGTTGATGGACTGGATAACAAAAGAAGGCAAGCATAGCAAGTGGCAGCAGAAAGTTGGGTGGGCGGATGAGATTAAGAAGTATGAGGAGATAAAGTGACCGAAGTGGCATATGGGTTACATGCAGAGATATCGGAGAGGCCTTTTTCCTGTAGTGGGCAAAGTCAGGCTACTGCTGCTGCTGATGATGATGATCAAGATATCCTTATTGGTCAGGAATTCCACACCTAGTTTTCGTTCATCCACTAAACAACGATAGCGTAGTATGTGCCCGACCTTTAGCATGCATATGCTTCATTTGGCCTTCTAACCTCACCAAGGCATATGACATCCCATTTAATATCCGCTAGTTCCTTGAACAGCACTGCTAGACTAGCCTCACTGGATAATTTTTTCGCGTTAAACGTTGTCAGGTTCATCATCATCATCATCATCAGCCTGACTACGAACACTGCAGGGCAAAGGCCTCTCCCGTGGTTCTCCAATTAACCGTGTCCTTTGTCAGCTGCGGCCGCCGTAATCTGAACTCGTATTTTTACCGCTGGAACTCAATCTACACTTTCCGAGCGTTCTTGGAAACTTTGAATTATTTCCCTGTGCGGCCGATTTCCCTAAATTAAATCCGATTAACGTCGGGCTCCCGCCTTTTTTCTAATTCCCCGCAAACGGTGGGAGGAGTCGACCAACCTTCCAACCAGTCCCGTGTCGGCTTGTCGCTCTGCCATCGGCGGAGTGATACGTAGTGATCGGCGAAAGCAAAGAGTCCACGCGTATTTTTATTTCCGCGGGCCTAATTTGCAGCTATATAGTCTCTCACTAGACCTATTTATTCACGGAAACCTAAAAGAAACAAAATAAAAGCGAAAGCAATGTCGCCACGCGACTGCCTGAAAGGCACTCCATGCGTTAGTCGACTCCTCCCACCATATGCGGGGAATTAAAAAAAAAAGAGGCGGGAGCCGGACGTTAATCCAATTTGATTAGGGAAATCGGCCGCACAGGGCAATAATTCAAAGTTTCTAAGAATGCTTGGAACGTGTAGATCTAGTTCCCGCGGCGAAAACACGAGTTCAGATTCCTCTTCAGTGCACCTTTAATCTCATCTGCCCACCTAACTTTCTGCCGCCCCCCGCTACGTTTGTCTTCTCTTGGAATCTACTCCGTTGCCCTTAAGGACCAGCGGTTATCTTGCCTTCGCATTACATGCCCTGCCCAAGCCCATTTCTTCCTCTTGATTTCGACTAGGATGTCATTACAGCGCGTTTGTTCCCTCACCCACTCTGTTCTCCTCTCTCTTAAAGTTGCACTTATTTTCCTTTCCATAGCTCGCAGCATTGTCCTCAATTTAAGTTGAAGCTTTTCGTTAATCTCCACGTTTCTGCCCCATAATTAAGTACCAGTAAGATATCTGTTGTATACTTTTCTCTTGGGGGATTTTGGCAAATAGCCATTCATTATCTGAGAGAACCTGCCATATGCGCTCCACCCCATTATCACTCTTCTAGTTCTTTCTCTCTCATGATCAGGATCAGCGGTCACTACCTGGCCTAAGTAGACATATTCTCTTACCACATCCAGCCCCTCGCTACCAGTTCTGAACTGCTGTTCCCTTGCGAGACTGTTGAATATTACTTTGGTTTTCTGTATGTCAATTTTAAGACTTACTGGTCTGCTCTGCTTGCCTAACTCATTGATCATGCTTTGCAGCTCATCTCCTGAGTGACTTAGCAATCCAATGCCATTAGCAAATCGCAAATTAATTAGGTATTCTCCTTTACCTCTTATCCCCAACTGCTTCAATCCAGGCCTGAGAACACCTCCTGTAAACAGGCGGTGAATAGCATTGGCGAGGTCGTGTCTCCCTGCCTGACACCCTTCTTTATTGGAATTTTATAGTTTACATAATGAAGGACTAAGGTAGCTGTGCAGTAATTATAGATATCTTCCAGTTTTTTTACATAAGACACTTCTACACCCTAAGCGTGACTGCTGAGGTATCAACTGAGCCAAATGCTTTCTCGTGATCAATGAAGGCTATATATAGGGGTTGGTTATATTCTGCGCATTTCTCTATCACCTGGCTGATAGTGTGAATATGGTATATTGTCGAGTATCCTTTACGAAAGCCTGCCTGATCATATGGCTGATTCGTCTAAGGTTGTCCTGATTCTGTTTTCGATTACCTTAGTAAATGCCTTGTAGGCGACAGACAGTATGCTGATCGTTGTGTAATTTTTCAAGTCCTTGACTTCTCGTTTTTTTTATGAATTAAGATAATGTTAGCGTTCTTTCAAGCTTCTGGTACGCTCGAGGTTGCAAGGCATTGCGCACAATCTCCCCGCCGTCCTTCAAGAGGCCTGGTGTTACCTGATCCTCACCAGCTCTTCTCCACCTTCGCACTGCTCCGATGACTTTCCTTAATTCCTCTTTCGAATTTCTAGAGGCCCCTGTGCTGTGCGATGTCAGTGCACGTTAAAGAACCCCAGGTGGTCGAAATTTCCGGAGCCCTTCACTACGGCGTCTCTCATAGCCTGAGTTGCTTTGAGACGTTAAATCCCAATAAACCAAACCAAACTAAACCAAACCATCTTTCGTTAGTGGCGGGGTGTCCCATTGCTGTGTTATATACTGCCTCTCTCATTAACGTTCTGATTACATTGGCTACTGTGTAGATTTGTGTAGACTCTTCGGCTACTTTAACTAGCTTATCCATATTGCTAATGACATTTACCTCTTTGTCTCTTAGCGCATGCATCTGGTTTATTACCGTTAATAAGGTGGATTGGTTAGCTAGTTGGCTCATGATCGCATAATTGAGCAGCAGAAAGGAAACAAGGACGTCGAAGAAACATACAGCATCCTCCTCGTCTGTGTGTTTCTTCGCCGTCCTTGTTTCCTTTCTGCTGCTCAATTATGCGATGGTTTATTACCTGTGCGTAGTTTTCTTTTCTCTGCTTTTAGGCTACCTCCGTTCTTTAGAGTACGCTCGATTTTCTCCATGTTAAACTTCCTTATATCGGCTACCTTGCTTGCTTGCTACCTTGTAGGGCATGTTTCCACTAAATCCATGGCCGATCAATATGATGTGCAGGGAATGCTCTAGCATGCGGGCTCAAATTTCGTGGGCGCTTTGTGTTGGCAACTGAACTCGTTCTCACCAATAACATTTTAAGTTCTTTGTTGCCCTGCTCCGATGGTTCAAACATCCCCCCATTCCGTGTGACTTACTCGATGCTCGTCAGATGGCGCTTTTGGTCCAGATCTCCCTCCGTGCCATGTGACTTGATCCCTGCTCGTGAGGTGGCGCTTCAATGCCCCTTTCTTTTTGGGCAAACCGCTCGCGTGCTTTTGCGTTTGGTAGCAGATAAGTGTGGAGGAAGGCGACGACTGCCAAAGCACGGCGCGATACGCTGGCAGTATCACGCGCAGTGCGAAAGGCTGCGCGAACGTCTTAGCAGTCTAAAGTAACGGCCAGCGAAGTTGATTCGAACCAGAGCTGCAGCGGAGGCTGGTCACCGACAGACGGTCGCCTCCGGGTTTTCGTTCGCATAAAGGTTCTAATGCTACCGCATGAAACTTGTATGGCATGTGAGGTTTAACGTCCCGAAGCGACACGTGGCTCTGAGGGACGCCGTAGTGGAGGGGTCTGAATTAATTTAGAGAACCTGGCAGTTCTTGGGTGCTTTGACGAGCACTGACATCGCACAGCACACGCAATTTTTTGCATTTCGCCCCCATCGAAACGCGGCCGCTGCTGCCGGGATTCAATTCCGAGACCTTGGAATCAGTGGGAGCTTGTTTTCTGCGGAACTTTTTCGAAGCAGCTGGAGGCGACGAGCTACAGCCGACATAGCAAGACAAGACTTCTCAGCTCCTTCGGGGCTGGGGCCTCGCGGCATCGCGGAGCACTGCCGAACATTGAATCACCTTACCCTTGGACAAGGGGCACGTGAGATGGCGTTGAAGACTCCTCAATACTGCTGTCGGCACGCTAGACACGCACTTCGCAGTAGCCACAAATGATCTCGTGGAATGTCACCGGTTCCGTCAGCACTAGCAACTACGCAGTAATGCTTTTAACGTTTACCCCAGTGCTATTCGAAAGCTTTCCGCTACATGCCATTTCGGAACAGCTACTGACCGCATGGTCCGCAATCTGGAGGGAACAACTTCACAAAAGACACGACAGCGCCTATTTTTACAGGAGTCTCTCGGACTGTTCTACGCACAATTCGCATTGAGAATCAGATCGAGCAAACGCAACAATTGAAATTATTCACCGTCAGCTCCTCACGGACCCGCGTTCAAGAAACGAAGAAAGTGACGTCCAGCACATTGCGCGGGAGCTGTTATCGCCGTGTTTCTGCATGACCAACAAAAGTTGCCGCCATTTTCAAAACCTCGAATAAAGAAGACAAGTGGAAATAAAATAGTGCCTCCAGACAAATCTGAGCAGGCGAACGCCATCAGAATTCTAAATGTCGGCAACCAGAAGGGCTCACCCAAAGAAAATCGTGCCAGTATTGAGATAGGTCAAAAGCCCTTTCCTGTGATCGTCAATACAGGGGTACACTCCCTCTGCTTAGCAAAAGCCATTACCGAAAATACTTCACACCGATACTTGCCTGTTGTCACCCTGCACAACTCCTCAGGACGACAAATCAAGATCGTCTGTTGTTTTCTTGCCAAGTGGCTCACAGAAAAGCCCGCCTGGCTCAGTGCTATGCGTAGCCTGTCATAAACGCCGTCGGTTCGAGCTGCCGCCACTTCACGCATGTCAACTCGCTCCCCGCCGAACTGAAGGCTCAGTTTTCAAACCACTTCACGAGGAGCTCGGGCTCGTTGAGAAGTTCGTGTACCACATCTCGCGTCACGCGTTCGTGACGCCGGTTTCGGCGAAAACTGCGGCGCCTGCCACTCGTCACGTTTCCGAGGACAACGTCCACCGTGCGGTAATCCTCGCGAGGCTGGAAGAGGCGGGCGTGGCCGGTCGTCTGTTGCGTTATGTGCA
This sequence comes from Amblyomma mixtum, assembly GCF_055824585.1. Taxonomy (NCBI): domain Eukaryota; kingdom Metazoa; phylum Arthropoda; class Arachnida; order Ixodida; family Ixodidae; genus Amblyomma; species Amblyomma mixtum. The sequence continues at coordinate 309,018,856 of NC_143014.1, forward strand.
GGGGTTCCTCAACGCGCGAACTATTCGCGTGCGCGTGGGAGCGGCTCTCTCTCAGCCCCGCCCGGTGGATCTAGGCGTGCCGCAGGGTCGGTGTTGTCCCCGTCCCTGTTCAATGTGACGATGTCGGCGGTGCGGGCTGTCTGCCCACAGGCAACCGGCACCGCGTGTACATCTCCATATACGCGGACGACATCGCTCTGTGGTGCTTGGGATCTCCGGGCGAGGCTTCCCGCGTGAGAGACTGCCTCCAGGGGTCCCTTGACGCTATCGGCGACCGGTTGCGGGGCCTCGGCCTGGCGCTTTGCGCGGACAAGTCTGCAGCCATGGCCTGCGGGGCTCGCAGATGCGCCCGCCTGGCGCCGCTGACGTTGGCTAGGACACCGCTGCCGTGGAAGAGCTCCATGCGGTACCTCGGCCTGGAAATCGACCAGCGCCTCTCCTTTCGCCCCGCGGCCACCAGGGCCTGCCAGCAGATGAAGGGGACTACAGCCGCCGTGCACAAGCTCACCGCCCGGGGCCAGGGGATTTCTCAGCAGGCTGCGCTGCGCCTCCACAACGCCGCACCCTTAGGGGCGATACTCTACGCGCTGCCCCTCGTCACGGTACGCAGACCATCGTGGAAGGCACTGGAGGAAACTCGCAATGCGAGGCGACACTGACCGAGGCGGGCGCGTGGCCGCTGCAGGTATACAGGCCACGCAGCGCTCGCTGCACATCGACCGCCTTCACCGCGCACCAGACGGCGGGGAACTCCTGCAGCGCCTTCGTCAATACCCGCGCTCAAGAATGGGCGCGGCACTGCAGGAATATGACCAGCTGACGCGCGCCACGCCCCCCTACGGCCTCTGCTCCCCCTGGCCCCTCACGACGGAGGTACAGCGAGAGATCGTCGGCATCGCGGGAAAACGCAGCACACCACTATGTGCGGTGCAACAGCTAGCCGGAGCCGCCATCTACGAGCACCTGCGCGACCATCTGCTTGTGTTCACAGACGCCTCCGTGGTGAGCACAAACTGCTCGCTCGCTGCAGCGGCCACCATCCCCGCCCTGCAAAGAGTGTCTTACCTGGGCTCTTCGACCACGGCGGAGCTACTGGGTCTTCGCCTGGGCTTAGACCTGGTGCTCACCCTTACTCCGCCGCCACCCAGGTGTGCTCTGCTGTAAGATTCCCGTGCCGCCCTTAGCCGCCTGCAGACTCCCGGCCGTGGCACCCCGTTGCTGTGCGCGTTACGCGAGCGCATTGAGCGCCTCGCGAAGCGTAGATGCAGTATTCGCGTGCAGTGGGTGCCCGGTCACTGCGGCATCCGCGGCAACGAGCAAGCCGACGAGCTCGCCACCGCCGCACATCAGCTTCCTCCCAGCGACGAACCGCTCGCCCTGGAAGATGTGCGTGCGGTGATCTACGACCACCTCCGTCAGCAACACCCGGACCCTCGCATCGCGCGAGGAGAGCGCATTTCTCTCGTCGGCGCGCGCTCATTGTCGCGCCTGCAGCGGGCGATGATCATCCGAGGGCGCGTCGGCTGCGTGTGGCCCGGGGAAAGACGGGTGCGCCACGGACTTTCGTCGAGCGACGCGTGCGCTGACTGCGGCGCAGTGGAGACATTGGAGCACAGCTCCTTCACTGTGCCGCTTCTGCAGTGCCGCGTCGCGAGATGTTCGCGGCCTACAGGGCGCTGGGAATCATTCCGGACAGTCTCGATGCGCTCCTGTGACCGTGCGGCAGTGCGCACACCCGTGATAGAACAATGGTGAGCCTCTGTGCGTTCATCGAGCAGGCGGGCTTGACTTCCCGCTTGCTCTTCGCCAGGTAGTGCACGCGTGACACGAACGCTCCGTGGGTGCTACCCCGGACGGTATACGCGGCCGGGCGCCCCATCCCGGCCGCTAGTGCAGTGTGCCGCGCGCGCGCGATTAGTCCGAGACAGGACGCTACGTGCGCGCGGCTATGTACATAGTTTACTGCCTTTTTTGTAAGTGACTGTGCCAGTGGCCTCTCGCGCGCACTTATTTTCGGACAATGCTTGGACATTAACGCGCGAGCGGCGCGAACTTGATTACTTTTGTATTTTGTAAGTAGTGTACAAAGCTCTCCCCTGTCCTTTCTTGCTGTCGCTCCCCTCTATCCTCTCCCTTTCCCTTTCATTTCCGCCGGCTGCAGCTCGGGTGCTTAAGATATTAGATAGCAATTGCCGCGGCCGGCAACACTCTTTTGCTTCACTTTTTTAATTTTTATTTTATTTTTTTTTAAATAATCATTACCGCCACCACCACCATCCGCCGTAGGAGGAGGTAACTGAACCCACTATACCGCGTCCGAATGAGCTGCCCCGAGTGTCGACCTCCTCGAGGCAACAAATTTGTAATGACCGACGCGTTTACTTTTCCGCATATGGAGAACTCCTACATGAACTCGCAGGTGGGACGTGTTTTTCAAAACGGGACGAGGCGTCCGTGTATCACAAAGTTTAACTCACACAAGAGTGTCGTGACTTAACAGCCTTTATGACGCATGTCGGGCTGTTTCTTCTTTAAAATGTGTGTTTTGATATAACCTCTGTTTCTCTGGATCACGTCTTCTGCTGGATTCTTGAACAAAATTTTTTTAAATTGGAAAATTGTAAAGTACTGTTCATACCAAACTATTCTGGGCTAAAGCATTTTTCAGCGGGAAGTGGTTTATGGACACAATTTTTTCATACAAGATTTCACTATAACAATCAATGTATCCGCAGATCACCCGACGGCAGTCTTGAATTTCTTTTCCTATTAACGTTTTTGCTATTGTCAAAAACGCTCCTCGGTGGTTTTTATGGCAGTCTTAACTTTACGACGCGATCGATGAAAGCACTTCGAAAGAAAAATTTTGCTTCACATCAAAAGAATAGACCATTACCTTCAACATTTCCATAACAGTATCTTACAATTTTCGAATTTTCAAATTTTTTAACCAATAATGTTGGACATGGCAAAATTAAAGGTAATGGTGCATTGTTTTGGTGTGCAGCAAAAACGTTCTTTCAAACTTTTTCCATCGCTCGCATAGAGCACTTAAGACTGACATTGATAACCAATGGGGAACGCTTTTGACGATCGCAAAAACGTTAATAGAAAAAAATTCAATACTGCCATTGGGTGAGCTGCTAATATATAGATTGTTAAAGTGGAAATCTTCCAATACGTGAAAAAAAATTGCGTTCATAAACGGTTTCCCGCTCAAAAATGCTGTTGTCCAGAATTGTTGGGTATGTTCCAAGGAACTATGCTTCCGGTGTTGGCAAACTGCAAAGGTGCGCTCTGCTACTTGGACGGCATAATCGCCTGGAGAAAGGCACGTGAGGAGCAGAACAAAAACTTGACTCAGGCCGAGAAACGTATCGGGGCTTCAGGTTGTTTGAAACTAAATGATAGGTGCATTTTTAATTGTTCCTATAGCTGCAGTTCCCGGGGCATGTCATCAGCGCAAAAAGGTACGAGACCACTGCTTTCCACAGTAGACGCGATTGCCAAAGCGCCTGCCCCTAATAATCGTGCAACCCTGAGCTAATTTCTGGGACTTGTGGGCTATACGCTCGTTTCGTGCCCCAGATTCCTGACCTTGTGGAACCGTCGAGAAGGCTTCTACGATCGGTTCGAAAGATTGCTATGGAGCGATGAAGCTCAGTGAACTCTTCAGCTAGTTACAAGCGCCTTAGCAGCAAGTAATATCAGCATGGATGGTCTGGCAGATATACTGTACTTTTACTAGAGCAAGCAGATGGACAGCTTCGTCCCATCGATGTACGCAAGCCGGTGAACAACCGACAACCAAGAGATGCTGTTCCTATGAGTTAGAAATGCTCTGTGGGTGCTTGAGAAATTCTAGATCAATTTTATCTCGACCAGCTTCAGAGCAGTCACTGACTACAACGCCGTAAGGGCGGCCATGAGTAAGAGGATGGTCGCGCTACAAATTGGCTGGGACAGTAATAAGAGTTCACCTGCTACTCGTAATAGTGGAAGGGACGTCGATTGCACACGTTTACGCACTGAGCCGCTAAGCACACTACCTTCCTTGGGAGAAATGCGTTGTCTGGCGTTTTAAGGTGAAAGCCTTTAATGGCTCTTTATCCTGTCCGTCCGTCGGCGTTACATCCAGCACCTGGGGTGACACATCGCCGATGGCGGGTGTCCACCGATATATGAGAGACTGTTACTGCGGAATTTACTTTCCTCAAATACAATTTTCATTTTCTTCAGTACGGACCCTCTTTCTCTTTCTTCTTTCACTCCCCCTTCCTCCCTTCCTGTACGGTGCGGTTCAGGTGTCCACCGAGATGACAGAGAATTACAGCGCCATTTCCTTTCCTCAAAAAGCGTTTCGTTCAAAGGGCAAGGCATCGCGCCGAACGGGTGGTGGCGTTACGTGGCTCCCTGGCAGCGCTACAACGCGCTGTCGCGTTCCATTCCTAAAGGCGAAGCTTAAGCGTCATTATTTAGCACTTAATTATTATTTAGTCATTAATCAGTAACTAGCAATTAATTAGTAATTTGTCATCACTTAGTAATTAGTCATTGATTATGTGTGACGTCATCCAGTGGTGACGTCACCAGTGCCCCAGAGGCAGTCAAAGTGGTGCGGAAAACGTTTTCGCCTCTACAGTCAAAGTGCCCCCTGAATTTTTATGTTCTTACGAAGAACGAGGAATAGAAGTCAAGCGAACTGCAGTAGTGCACAATATTCTAGGAAACCAAAGCAAGCAGCAAGAAAAAAAAAACTGTGCACTGAAGAGGAATCTGAACTTGTCTTTTTTGCCGCGGGAACTCGATCTACACGTTCCGAGCTTTCTTAGAAACTGCGATTTATTGCCCTGTGTGGCCGATTTCCGTAATTAAATCAAATTAACGTCCGGCTCCCGCCTTTTTTTTTTTAATTCTCCCGCGTACGGTGGGCGGAGTCGACCAACGCGTGGAGCGCCTTTCACCCAGTCCCGTGGCGGCTTGCCGCTCTGCCGTCGGCGGAGTAATACGTAGTAGTCCGTAGTAGCAAATAGTCCGCGCGTATTTTTATTTTTGCGGGCTTATTTTGCGGCTATATTATCTGCTAATGAAACTATTTATTCATGGAAACCTAAAAAAACAAAATAAAGCGAAAGCAAAGCCTCCACGGAGCTGGCTGAAAGGCACTTCACGCGTTGGTCGACTCCGCCCACCGTACGGGGAGAATTAAAAAAATAAAGGCGGGAGCCGGACGTTAATTCGATTTAATTAGGGAAATCGGCCACAGAGGGCAATAAGTCGCAGTTTCTAAGAATGCTAGGAACGTGTAGATCTAGTTCCCGCGGCAAAAAGACAAGTTCAGAAACCTCTTCAGTGCACGTTTAAGTTCACCTTAAAGGTGTACAAAAGAGGATTCTGAGCTCGTCTTTTTACCGTGGGAACTCGATCTGCACGCTCCGAGCATTCTAAGAAACTTCGAATTATTGTCCTGTGCAGCCGATTTCCATAATTTAAATGGGATTAAAGGTCCCGGCTCCCGCCTTTTATTTGAACTCACCGCTGGAGGTAGGAGGAGCCAATTAACTCGTGGAGTGCCTTTCAGGCGGTCGCGTGGTGGCATCGCTTTCGCTTTTATTTTGTTTTTAAGGTTTCCGTGAATAAATAGATCCAGTCAGCGACCAAATAGCCGCAAATCAGGCCCACGGAAATAATAAATCCGCGTGGACTCTTTGCTTTCACCGATCGCTACGTTTCGCTCCGCCGATGGTAGAGCGGCAAGCCGCCATGGGACTGGCTGATAGGTTGGTTAACTGCTCCTACCGTCAGTGGCGAGTTCAAAGCCGGTAGCCGGGACGTTTAATACGATTTAAATTAGAGAAATCGGGGCACAGGACAATAAGTCGAAGTTTCTAAGAATGCTCGGAACGTGTAGATCGAGTTCCCGCAGTAAAAAGATTAGTCCATATTCCTCTTTAGTGCACCTTTAAGAGCATGACGCGGTAGCGATAAGGGCTCCCTACGGTCGTTTGGGGTCCTCTGGCGCATCCTTTCGCTGACATTGGCACGCTTGCTGCCATCACATGTTTATTGCACATCGTTGCCCATATTTTTGCGTGACGCTGATTAGCGACCGTAATTAACTAGAGGTTCCTCTAATGCATGCAATTCGCCTACTGTGCTGTGTGAGGTGCTTGTACAAGGCCTCCATTATCCCACTCAATGAACGTTCCTCAGTGCTGTAGAGGTAGTTTTCCCGGCTCCTGGCCCAAAGAACAGCGGTTCGATTCCCCTTCACCGGCTTTCTTCATTTCAGCGAAATTGCTTTTCTACGTCGCTACCCTCTTGACCAATCAGGATTTTCCAACCACGCCGGAGCCGGGTTCTCCGCCGAACGGAGGATCATTAATGCCATTACGTTAAAATAGTCTAGGCTACAATCTCTGGTACAAAATGAATTATTAGCTGATAACCGGGAAGATTTAGACTGCTTAATATTTGTGGAGACAAAGGGGACGGTACTTTCTTCGCTTTTAGCGCGATAAGTAAGGCTTGATAACATTCAACGCCACCTCTGATCGGTAGTAACTGCACAAGGTCACCAGACATCCAGGGTGACAGAATACAAGTTTCTCGGGGTATGGGTAAATGACGAAGAGATGTTGGTACATGGAAAAGCACGGACAGACCAGTGGCGGTCCCAGAGACTGGTTTTAGGGGGGGCGGACGGACTTCCTTATACCAAAAAAAATAAAATAAAAATGGAAAATAAGAAAAATAAGTAAACAAATAAATAAAAATAAAAAAGAAATAACCAAAAATAGAAACAACGATTATTCTATTCACATTTTATTTGTACAACAACTTTTGTGTGCTTTGTTGCTGAAAAATAAATGGCGAATGATATAGATATACCATAACTCATGCTCTGAATGTTAACAGTCACGTGGGCAATATTCATTTTGATACCGGGGGAATAGAGGTCGACGGCTGAGATATCCCGCCACGGCGAGTCCAGGAAGGTCAAAGCACCTGCCCTGACATTTCATGAGCTGGATTAGCGGCCTTCATAACTCAGTCCTGGGAAGGGGCTTTGTTCCGCCCTTGGTACTGTTAGCGGACACTCAGTGGATGTTTAAAAACTAATTTCTTGAGGTCGCTCAAGAAAATTTAGAGGGATGCCAGTCCACGCTTTCGATGGAGATGGCGCCGTGCGAACTGCGCTGCTCTCGCCACGTTCTGTGTCGACTCTCCTGTTCCCTCTCGTGCGCTCGTCTCCCCGTGTGTCCTTCGGTCAGTTTCTTCCCCCCCCCCCCTTTCCCCCCTCTCGCGTGATGTCCCTCCTCTTCCCTTCGGAGTACGGGAGACGTCGCGAGGTCCGCTTTCTTCCGGCTATAAATTTGTAGAAAGTGCGTTCTGTCCGAAGGTCGAAGCAGTTAGCGAATTCTTGGAACTTCCTTGGGCTGGGCGAGAAATGTGCCCGTCGGCAGCATGCTGACAGTACCCTCCGACCAGGCGACTGGTGAGCGCTCCTTGTCAAGCCAAAAAGGGATGATCTCCTCGCTGACGTCGCCGTGTCCCATGATGGGGTTACGACATGAATGGGTGGCTCCTTGCGCCCCGACGAGGTTGCTGGCCACCGCAACCGCAGGTGAATGGCACCGCCGCAGCTGTGGTCGCCGCACCAGAGCCAAGGCAAGACAACGGTGGGGGCACGACAGGACCATGATACCTCGACAATTACTACGAATTGTATAAATACCAAACTGTAGAATGTAGAATTGTGTGAAATAAGACAGCCGCTAACACGGTGAACGTACAAAGCAGGGGACTGCTTGACTCATCACAGACGAAAAAGCTTTCCATTTCTACGTCAAAAATCACAACTCGCCCTGTGAGAGCCCGAAAACGCACGTTCGGGAAGATGTGCAAAGGCTTTTGAAGGGGGCGACCGCCCCCTCCGCCCCCCCCCCCCCCCCCCCCCCCCTAGGACCGCCACTGGGACAGACTAGTAGGGCGAAAGGGCGAAGGGGTGTAACCTTAATGAATCACTGAGCATATGGGAGTACAGTAGGTTATGAAGTACTCAAAGGTATTATTTGGAAAGGGAATATTAACGGTGCTTTAGCTTTGGTTAAAGCAAGCTAGAAGCGGTAGCTTCACAATGGTTTAGCCTGGCAGAGTCTTGTTATGCTGTTCGTTGAGCGTTTTTTTTAGTGTTTTCCAGGCTAAACCATCGTGAAGCTATCGCTTCTAGCTCAGTTTAACCACAGCTAAAGTACCGTTAATTTTTTTATGTTCGCCTGAACACGTGACGTCACAGCCTAGCACGTGAACACCACAAGTGCACTTCGTGCCAGACGCGCCAGTGCTACATCCGTTATGTACTCGTTTAGGATGCCGTGACGGCACGGCCTAGCACGCGAACACCGCATGCCGACTTATTCCTAGGCACGCCGGTGCTCCTTCCATCATGCACTCGGTTAAAGATGGCGTGGCACTTCACGCCTTATTACTTAAACGCCACGTTTAGGCTCCTCGGCGAGCGCAAAGCCGATCACGTGACCAAATTTTGGTTGACCTTGACGTGAGCTTGACGTCCTCCGCTTGACCTTGAAATGACCTTGGCCCTTGACCTGACCAACTGCTTGACCATTGCTCTGACCATCGACCATCCACTGGTTCTCCAAACTTATAAACTGAAGGTTTGACCTTGGCTGAGCCTCAAAGGTCATCGGCAAAGCACGGCGATATATTAGCTCCAGGTCTTACTGGGAATGAGGTTTTGTGTCAAAGGGCAGTAATTCAGTCATGACCAGAAGTGAACCGGAGAGCTGTTGGCTGAGTGGAACTGGGTGCTCACGGCAAAACCATGTTTATTAATGCGACAGCGTTTAGGTTGTCGTCTCAAAGAGAACGAAAAACTCGGCTTCTTTGTCACGAAATTTCCTGATTGGTCGAGAGAGCCGTGCCGTCATCACCACTGCCTGACCACTAGTGGATGAATCATGGGGCCCCGCCAAATTTGAAAATCTGAGGACCCCCCCCCCCCCCCCTCAAGTTTGAAAATTGGCCCACCTCCCAAAATTGTAAAGGACCACCAAAATGTGAAATTCGCTTGGATAGAGACAACTGCATAGAAATCGCTGAACTGCATGCGTACAGCGAACATTAAAAAAATTTGTCAAGAACTTCAGCAGTGTGTATGCGGCCAGTGTTCCATCCCACCACATCTCAGATTTGCTGCCGCAGCATGTGGACGAGGACTGGCCGGGGATGGTAGCTGAGTTGTGCAAATACGCAAGAAACTGAAATTGAGGAAATGATACAAAAATTAATCGCAAGGACATTAGACACTCAGTGTAGGCACCATAGCAGGCGGCAAACCGAATGCTATTGCATTTTCTTGTTTAAGAAAATGGTTAAGAAGAACGCCCCGAAGATTTTTTATTCTATTTCAGCTGACTTTTCAAATATTTTATATAACATGATCGCAGATTTTTTTTAGGATTTGGTACTGACATTAACGGGGCCACACGAGGAGGACAGTTTTAATCGGTGAAATGTATTGAACAGTCCCTCAGAGTCAAATCTAATGGGATCCATGCGAAATTGAGCACTGCTGTACATAGGAAAACTATGGTCGCGTGAAAACGCTTCAGTAAAGCTGTGATTCAGAATGTTAGCGCTGTTACTGTTAAGGATTGAGTTAGACTCAGAATTGATCAGTGATACCGCCGATTTGTCTGGTACGCTGATAATGCTCCAGCATCTTGTCGGTTTGTTTAATAAAAGCGATGGCAGTGTGACATTAGAAAACATTTTGTTTCCCTTCTTTCAGGGCATTTTTATAAGTTCTGGCTGTTGCTTGTAGCGTTGAGCAAAGCTCCTGCGTTTTAGAATGCGTCATTTTGGCTTTACAGAGGACATTGGCTGAGTATCATTTGAAGCACAGGAGTAAAATATTGTACGATGAGCGCCTGAGGAAACTACACGAAGAGAGATGGGCAGTTAAAGTATTTACAAACTTGTATAGAAGCAGCACTGATTCAAAGTGTCGGAAAAGGACTAGAAAACTAACAAAGCTAAAAGTGTTTTTGAATGGGCTACTTGGAACTTCACCCCTTTTATCATCGAATCAATGTCACGTGTCTTTCATTTCTTTTTTTCGCTGTAATGGATGAAAACCTCAGTTGGTAGACTGGGCTTAACCGTTCCTGCTTGTCTTCGTTAAACTGTGTCCGTGTCAATCTAAGCTGCACAGCTCTCGCAAAAATCGAAAACTAACTAAAAAATATGCAGGAAACCAGAACAGGGAAATGAAGAGCTTCAAATGCCGGGTAAAGAAGGCAAGGGGTAAAAGGTTGATTAATTCAGTGGACCTGTACAGAAAATGCAAAAGTAAAATAGAGAATGAGTCGTCAAATGATAATTCAAGAGGCAGCGTCCTGCTGTTTTAAGCGAGATCAAGGTGTCTTAGGACGCGAAGCAACAAGAAGTATTAAACCTGGATGACGGCAGTTGTGCTGTGTGTGGTAAATTTGTTGAAGAAATCGCACATATTTCATGTTCATGTTACTTTGTGCTTATATAATCATTTTGTTTAACTGATACCCCGCCCCCCCCCCCCCCCCTCCCCCATGTAAGGCTTGAAAGGGCCCCTGGGGTAAATAAATTAATACTTTATTAAAATGAGTCATTATGCATCCAGATGTCGATACAGGCGCAGTCGCTCTCCCTGAGGACATGGGGTTTAGAGATAACAGGGTATACTTGAGTCTGAGGTAGACGTTTGCAAAAAAAGGTTGGAAAATTGGCGGCTTAAAAGCAAGGCAGTGTCGTAAAGATACAAGATCAGAGGTCAAAACTTTGATCGCGTAAAGATAAACAGAATTTTTTTTCTTTTTTGAAGGAAGAATCCCTGGAGAGTACCTGTAAATTGGATACATTGCTTAGATGAATATACGAAAAAAAAAAGCGTGGTGGTGCCCGCCATCCCTCCGTTTGAAAGGGTATAGCTCCCAACATCCATTCATATAGTCAATAGAAGGTTGTTGTTTAATATGAAGACGAAGACGTTTCGGCTTCCATACGGAAGTCTTGATCACTCCGTATGGAAGCCGAGTGATCAAGACTTCCGTATGGAAGCCGAAACGTCTTCGTCTTCATATTAAACAACAACCTTTTGGTCGGCGTTCCTTCTATTGACTTCATGAATCTTCTTCCCGACCAGACGAGTTTTCGTCGAATGTTAGATTTCAACATCCATTCATAACGCGGTAATTTTGAGTGTTTCCCAGCCATCACAGGCAATCGGCCCAATATTGGAAATATATTGGCAAAGACTGGTCGTGCAAAAGACCAGAGTGAAACCATCCATTTTCAGTATTGGGCCAATTAGATGTGCTGCTTGGATTGGTGTACCCCTTTGATTTCTTACCGCCATCAGAAGTGGTCGGTGCGAGCACAGGAACGATTTCACAAATAAGTTTTTTTCCGGCACATCGCTATCAACATATCCACGCTGCATTCTACTGCAGTTACAACCGGAGGCATTCCGATTGACTTGCGTGAGGTTTGCAACCGGCAGCCAACAGATACCGCCAGTTGGTGATGGACGCTTGGTTTGTGTCTTCGCTTAGGTACGAAATCCAGGCAGCAGCTTTAAGTGTTGACTTAAAAAAAGCGTCCACTGGAGGCTTTGTATTTTGTACTTAGCTCCTCTACCTAGTACCGAAAAGACCATCGCAAGCCACAAAGTCAGCACTGAGCCTTGTACAAACACGACAAATATTTTCTGTACATGAGCCTCCGAGTTGTGCAGAACACTGACCGAGAAAGAACGGCAGAAACGCCCACTTCTTTTTCGGCAATACCACGAACTTTGTTTCCTGACGTACTTCCGGCAGCCATCTCCAGAACCGAACTTTGGAAGTTGCCAGATAACGCGAGGCGCCTTCAGAACGAGCTAAGAGAAAGAGGAACGGGTTGACGGCACAGGAGCACGCGACAGCCGTGTATGAGAGGCATGAGCGGCTTGCCGAACACAAAATCCCGTCGCGAGAAAGCGGCAGGCTGCGCAGGCTTCGGGCCGGCAGAGGAACTCCGAAAAAAAAAAAAAAAGTGCCTCCGCAGAAGAACGCAACATTTCCATCCGTTGTCGCTACACTGCCACCAATTACGGCCACATCGGTAGCTCCAAGAAGCGAGCATTCGGGCCACACCGCAGCGCCCGTAACCAGATCTACAGACGGCAAGTCGCAGAAACGCGACTCAGACCGGAAAGCGCCGCTTTTCCGCCTCCAAACTGCGTAGTGGTGGACTCACCTCGTAGCGGACGTACAATTTGCGCCACTCGGGCGTCATATGCGTGGACATGTGTATGCCGAACCTCATCTTGCCTCTCGAGCAGGGCCGCGGCACACGGGGCTCCTTCCACTCCGATCATGCAGTGACACTCTCTGCCACTGTACGTCTGACTGACGGAACACGATCGCCTGACTCGCAGCGCCCGCTTGCGAGCGACGCCGTTCTCGCTTCTGCGCACTGCGATCCCGCGCCCTCGAATGGAATGCGTCCGCCGTGTTGATTGGTTCGCCGACGGAAATGTGGCTTTTTGAAACACAACTGCCAATTCGTGCAAACAGGTTGCAGAGGCTGGCAGTGCGGTAAGAGGGCGAGTTCATTTTGGCGCGAGGTGATAAGAAAATTGGGAACCTAGAGGATATATTGGCGGCGGCAGAGGCTAGGTTGGAACACTCGATCGTGTGTAAAGATTACTAGAACCCTTCCATCATTCAAGGGACCTGGGCCTGCCCCGATACCTCGTCTCGAGATGGTGCCATCGAGCTCTGGCGGGCACTCCTCGTGTTCATCCAGGACTCGGAGGCGCCGCTGGTCGGCGATCGGCTCCGCAACGCTCACGAGAGGCACGCAGCCTCCATTTAGCTGCCTCCAGGAAGTTGTAATAAAACGGAGGCAGCCTTACCCCTTCTCCTTTACAATACCCCCTCCCCTTCTACCGTAGCACCTTCGGCGCATTCTAATGTGGAATAAACGTGGTTTCATTCGATCAATCCATCATTAAAGTTGCTACGGTCAAATCAGGTGGCTCCCTAAAGTTAAAACAATGTTACTTTTTGTTTTCGTCACACCCTGCTACATTGTTCTTAATGTCCTTTTTTCTAACGTTCCTGAAACGCTACAAATAAACAATGAATTAACCTTGACCTAACCTTAATGAAACATTTGAGCAAAATAAATGCAATGTTCTCTAAAACCTTTAGAGCGTGCCGGTCCGGCAGCTGTGAAGGTTTAGAGCACTAGGACCAACAACAAGGGCGGTACTTGAGCCCAGCCGTACATCACTACGTACATATGCAACTCATACAGCGCAAAAATATCGCTAAATTAAGAAAACAGAAACGAGGTTTTCTATTTCTTTTGTGCTGAAATCTTGTTGAAGTAGAAATAACGCAGAATCCTTTCTTAGGAAGACCAGCTTTTTCAACTTGTGCAACACAAGCAGTTTTCAGAAAATGTTGAATTGTTGAATTTAACACAAAACAGTCCTTTGTTAGGGATCCGACCAGGCGAGCCGACCAGGCGGCAGGCGCCCGAAAGGGGCTCCCGTGGCCGTTCCCCCGCGACCGTCCCTGAACCGGGCGGCAGGCTTTCCGGGAACTCTTTGACTGTCCAAGGTCGGAGAGGCGGGAGCGGGGGCAGAAGAGGGAGAAAGGAGGACTCGGCCCGGCATCGAAGGACTGTGCTTTGTGAGACGCTGAACGAACAGGTCGTGCTTCCAATCGTTCTGTAAAGTTTTCTTCTTTTACCATTCGGCCAATTAAACCAGTTGTTAAGTTTTACCGGAGTTCCTTCTTTGGGAACGAAACTAACGAACGCGTACGTAGAGCACGTATTCCCTCACGTACAATACAACACACACTATTAATCTCGGTCCCACATAAACTGTCGTCGTTCTACATGAGCTCCGGTTAAAGCCTCCATTCCATTCATTTTATCTGGAACGGACACTCACTTTTGCAGCCCCTTCCTCTCCTTTAAAAGTGGAACCTACGTGCAACATCTTCTCGTTATTGGAACAGGCAGCTCATCGTTTTTTCTCGGAATGGTTATGTAGAACACAGGTACCAGTTACTTCATGGCGCATTCCATATAGAACTAAGTCACTGCTCACGAGATAACAAGGAGGCGAGCGCCGCGATGGCGGACTTCCTTTTTCTTCCGCCGTTGGGCACGTGACCATAAGGTGCGCGATGACTGGGAGCCAATGGCCTGAAAGTTCCCGCCACAACGGGGCCGCGGTTCTCTTCGCCTCAGCTGGCAGCGACGGCCCTGCGTACGTTCGCTCTATGTTTTTTGCACTTCGATCCTCTGAGTTCTCATCAAGTGCTGTGCCCTGGCATACCAACACGCAGACTGCCTTCAACTTGGTGTTTATAGCTTCTCTTCCGATACATAGCCTCGCGCCGTCGCCCGCAAGCCCCGGTTCGACAGCAGCTCTAATCGTGACCACGCCGGCTTCCCCGCTGACCGGTGGCCGTCTGGATATTCCTCTTCGCGCCGCCGCTTCTGCGGAGGTCCCCCAGAGAACTTCGCACCACCCATGCGCTTCTCCCTTCGTGCGGCGTGGCCCCTGTACTTCCTCGACTCGCACTCATGTGCCATTTGTCTACCCTCAGCTTAGCCTGCGTGTGCCTACATGTTCACTTCCCTTCGTCGAGCCTATTCGCTGCGCCGAAGTGAGCACAAGTGCAGACTGGGTGGAGACGAGTGCATTGGCGGCTCCAAGTGACGACACTAGTCTGCGTACATGTAGTTTGGGTAGCCTTTCCTTCTCTGTCGACCACCAGCGCTGTATATTCTGAGCCGTCGATCAACTACAGGAGCGTATGGCGTGTTGTTGTGTGGGAATAGGGCTCTCCTTTGCACGGCAAGCGCTTCACTGAGCTTACGGTGAATCTTTCTGGTTGGTTTGGTTTATGGGGTTTAACGTCCCAAAGCGACTAAGGCTATGAGAGACGCCGTAGTGGAGGGCTCCGGAAATTTCGACCACCTGGGGTTCTTTAACGTGCACTGACATCGCACAGTACACGGGCCTCTAGAATTTCTCCTCCAAAGAAATTCTAGCCGCCGCGGCCGGCTATTCTATTCTATTCTATTCTATTGAACGAATAGATGGTTCTAATAAATGTGTATCGTTTGCGCTGCTGTCAGGTAACAAACGACATTTTTTAGGGCGATAACACTTCTAGCTGCGTTCTCGGCGAATGCCGTGGGATGAGTGAAGCCTCCTAGCGGGTCACGTGAGTCAATTTACAGCGGCTTAAAGACAGGTGTGGAAGGCTTTCGAAATGGCCCTGAAGGTTGGGGATGTGATTATGGCACAGCCTGAAATGGCCCATGCTGTGGGCCCTGACGCTGCGGTCGCCACCTTCTTTGCAGGTGCGGAAAAGCTGTTCAGTCCTTACGGACGATTTTATTATTATTTGTAACGCTAAATTTGCCACCCGGCATAAAATGCCTTAGCAGTAGGGCTCCGTGAACGTCATCTATGGGGCGCTGGAGTCGTGCGCACCTGAACTGCAAAACGGTATAGTGGAACGATGGGACCGGTGGCGATTTCGATGTCTGCCTTGTCCAGCACAAAGGTACTCAGCAAAAAAGTGGTGCTTCTACGGCGTGCGCGCGCCCAGTGAGAGCGCATCGAGGCTTTGCTCGCGTTCGAACCGCGTTGGCCGAAGAGTACCACCTTTAGCAGGCTGCGAGGTCACTGGAAACTCGGCTTGGCCCGCGAGGGGCCGCAGCGGGGTTTTCGGAGATTCTCTCGTCGGGCGCCAGGCCGGGGGACGCTGGTACCCATTTTTACCGATGGGTTCCAGCCGGTGGGTATGTACCTAAGAACAATAACAGTGGAGAGAAAACGGCCCACTTGATAATTTAAACAAGATTTAGTATCTTCAGAATCAGTTTCGCTTCTTCACGGTAAGATATTTGTGTCTGTGTTGGGAAGGGACTTTAAATAAACGCTTTTTTGCGCTCTTTTTAGTTTTCTTGGTCACAAGGCGGAGGTCATGACTTTTAACACTAGATGATGGTCCGAGTGAACCGTTCAACATGCCGCCGAACTTTTTTTATGCCTTTATTTTGCCAACAGAAATCGACACTGTTGCTGTTATTGTATGTACTTGAGCCTTGCAAACGATATCCATTCACATACTTACATTGAGATCACGAAAGGCACGTGATATAAAAGGGAGCTGTATGATGTAGCACTAATAGGCCATGGATGGTAATTAACGATTCGATTTTTTTATACATTATGTCAACACAAACAGTGCAAAAACAAACGTGTAGGAGGTTTATTCTTGGCGCCACCACTTTGCTTTGAGTGTCCCTTCTGCAACTCATGCCGCTCATTAGAATTTTTGCGATCTGATTTGTGCAGTTGTTAAAATAGTTGTTGTAATTAGCATGCAAAGAATTTGCATTGTTACGATATAACAGCTTGCATCTGTTTGTATCTCTTCGTCTTAAGGTCTACCCTTTATGCTTTGTTTGTTTTGTATTTCGGCCCTTCATTAAACATATAGCTATGGTTTCGAACAGCTGCTTGTATAATTATTTTTCTGAATAAAAATGCGAAAAAAATTGAAAAGTCATGAAAGCTGCAAATTTGATTTCGTCGAGAAGTGTCTTTTTGGTTTTCAGTAACCATAAGTTTGGCAGACTCAGCCATCTTTTACAGGCGTTGCCTGGAGAATAAATGATGCAAAGCGTGCTTTTCACCAATTTTACCTCATTTTTAGTGATCTAAATTGTCAATAACACTACTAAGCAGTAGAATGCCAATTTATTCCATATGGTGATTCAATTAACCCCTGTTGTTGTTCTGTCTTGTGGTTTCCGTTCGTGCTTCAGTATATGAGAGTGAAATTAAGCACAAGTCTATTTTCTTCCAACGTAAATCACACATTACACTGTGCAAATGCGAGCAGAAGTATGATCATGTAAACACTGCAGCTCCGTGTCATAAAATAGCATCATGTTTGACCACAGAGATTGCTTAGAATATGGGTGGCCAAGCAAAGTCATTCACGGAAATGTACGCTTCGTGCAAAGGGTTCTTTGGTCCAGTTCAATGATGCCTTAACATGCCCTCGGGTAAGTGTCCAAAGTGTCCAAAAGACGCAATGTGAGGACGCTGTGAGGACAACCAGCGGACTTGGGCGTCCCAGTCGTGCGGCAACGCCGAGCAGTGAAACCATCAGTTAGGTGAGTACTTGCGAGCTGTCTCTATGTGGAACATGTGTTCCAGTTACATGTGTAGTTGGCTTTGAGTTCCAATTAAAACCTTTCCCATTTAATTGGAACGTTGCTCCACATATTTCCCTAGTTTTATATCTGTAACGCCGGTTCCACTTAAGTTCCAGTTCCTAACTGGCGCTTACGTGGAACCAGATTAAGAGTGCTCGCGCACGCAGAGCTGATCATATTCGGTATGGTATGGTGTGGTATATTACTGTACGGTACGCTCGGTATGGTACGGTTTGATATGATTTGGTATCGTACGTCGCGTTCAAGGTCACAAAACTGCACACGAGCTATGAAAGACGTCGCAGCGAAGGGTTCCGAGAGAATTTCGACCACCGTGGGTTCTTTACCGTGCACTGACATCGCGCAGCACACGGCCGATGAAGCTTGGATTCTAACCCGCGTCCCTGCTCCGAAAAGCCGAATGCCACAGCCACTAAATCACATGTGCGGGTAACTGAGAAGACGGACGAGACTCGCGCACGTTGTTGCCAGGGCTCAAGCGGCCATTGCCGCTCGTGAGTCGCCAACAGGTTCATGAGAACTTCCTTTGGCACTGCACCAGAACGTGCACGAGTTAGCCGCTCACTTGCAGCCTTGTGTGGATGGTTCGTGAGCGCGTGAGATGAGTACTATGTGGAAGCTGTCTCCGACGCGCAGCAACTCCCGCCCAAGGTAGCTAGCACGATAGCGCAAACACGTACTGCGTTCTCTCGGCTCACGGCCAGAAACAGGATGCAGCACCTCGCCCCTGACGCCTTCTTGGAAACGGGCTTAAGGAAGGCTCAAAAATGCGTTCTCGTTTCGTCGCGGGCAAGGACCTGCGCAATAATGGGGAATTATTCTTGTATTGCTTGCGACCAAACTAGCCGTTATCCTAATGACATGAAAAAATAAAGGTGATGGTTATAACACAGGAACGATCTTGCAAAGGTGGCACAGAATTTTTGAAAATACAAATGGAAAAAAAATTCACCCTTTGGCACTAAATATTTCCTGCGCTTTGTGCTTGGCAACGAGGAGGACGCCATCTCTCCATATCCGACAAAATTTTCGGAGCCTCCGAGCAATTAGCAACCGCTGAAATGAACAAAGAGGATGTATGGGCTTCATTTCAGCTCAGTGTTTGTAAATTACGCATCAACATCGCGTTCGAAGCTACATTTTCGTTCTCTTCAAATGTAACATCGATATCCGATGCCAGGCAGACTTTACATGAACTCCGTTTTTCTGTGGCCAGCCGAATTGTCATTTCATGCTATGATTGAACTATCTCTCTATCTAGGCCTATATAGTTAGTCGCTACCATGGAAACAGTTTGCGCCTTCTGAAGGACTTCATCTTTTCATCTCGTCTTTTTAAGCAGTTAAATTGATGCGCTCCCGCAATAAAGCTTTCAGTTGCCAGAGTAGTGCGTGTGTCGTCCTTGAGGCCGGGATACATGCGACGTTTTTTTTTTTTCGGCGAAGTTCGCGTGGCAGAAATATAAATGAAGCGAATAAGCGGCGGCGCGCCTCGGCGTTTCCGTCGCCGCGGAAACAAATGCGATCAAGTGGAAAATACCACTGAGCGAGGAGCTCTGCGAGAGAAGCGACACCTGCTGACCCTTCTGTTAAAATGTTAAAATGCCGAAAGTGTTCGTTTTGACACCACTGTTGTAATTTTAGCACGCATGCATCGGATGCGCGCTCAGCCGCAATTACCAGCGGCGCGGTTTTCTTCGACACCTTTCGCTTCAGGGGGTGGGACACACATTCCGATCCAAGGTTAGGTCGTGTTTTCTCAAAAAAGCGACATTTCATGCTAACATTTCCGAGCCAAAATCACAGCGTAGCTCGTCGGCCATGGTGGCCGCGGCGGCAGGCACAAAGAGTGAAACCGGAAGAGCCGCCTTTCCTTTCTGTGCTACAATTGGCCGCGTCAGCCGCAACATCCTGTATCTCCGGACGCCGCGCGTCAGATATCTGGGCGTGTCTTGATCGGCGGCGGCCGTTTTTCTCCACGCCGGGCTTCGAGTGCGGGCCGGCTTTTACCGTATACGTATACCGGCTTTTAGTCTGTTTCTTCTTGAACCATGCAGAATAAGTTCAGTCATCTACTTTATGAGCTCTATCACGTATATAATGTCTGCCTTGCTGTACAACCTACCTTCGCAGACTGCACCACCGTGCCCGTCAAAGTGTTTTAAATAAAAATCTGCAAATGGTAAAAAAAATTACCCTATATATAAAACGGCGTTTAAAGGCCAACGCGCGACGCAAGAGGTGATGATCGATTGCATGATGGGCGGCAGAATATCATTTACGCACAGGCTGCTTGCCTTCCATTGCTGCATACACACGCACGTGAACCACCGTGGTGTCTATGCTTCTGACACGGGGAGCCCCCGGTAACATGCATTTCGAGCGCGCTGTCGCTGTCGTCTCCTTCTCAGGGAACCGAATGGAGGTTTTCAGAGATTCAGCCTATTGACGTATTCCAATACATTGATACAGAGAAGAGCTCTGAATCCCCGAAGGAGCAAAATATTCTTCGCTGCCCCAATCAGAACTTCAGATTTGAATCCAAACTGCACCTTTAAACATGCTCTTGAAAAGCAGCAGCAGCTCTTTCAGAGTAGGCTAAGATCGCACAGACTAGCAGCTTGACAGTCGTATAACGTTTGAGCCTTTGGATGGTTTAGTTGGGGAGTGTGGTAATATCAAAGCTTACTGCTGACCTGATGTGCATTCGGAAAGAATGCTCGCAGGGTGGGGTCATTCTTTGAAGAGGTTAACGCAGCCTTTCAGAGTGGCAGCGACCATTGCCGTGCCCACATTCCACTGCTGTGGGTTGGGGAAGAGGCGTGCGCAGCGTTTTCAGGGCTAAATGCCTGAGTGGTGTGCGCTCCAGTACACGAACCACTCGCGAAATGACTGGATGTTCAGATTCCCGAGAGAAGCCAAAAGACGACTCCTTTGACTAGTAAAGGTCAAGCGCGGCAAGTGGCAGCCAACGGACTGGTCCTATGTGTGCAGTGTAATCCCAATTTTGTATTCGTCAAGTTGGCCGTTCATTTGCATGCTTTTGCTCGCGGCATTTATTCTCCATGCATTCTTGATCTTTTGCGTATATGTGCGCGCACAACTGGTAGAGTCTCGGGATTACATAAACGTTTTCCTCTTCGTTGTGCTGCGTGCGTAAAGGTGTACACGCTGTGCCATCCGTGTCACCAACGCTTTGCACACATTTCTTTTCCTTGCGATGAAAAGAGACTGTGTACGATGCAGTGGTATGCAGAGAGAGCTTGAACCTTGTGTTTTTCTCCCGCTCGATGTAGACAAAATTTCGACTAGTTTTGTCCTAATTGATAGCATGACGAATGATGAGTGACGATGAATTGATGGTTACTTGGCCGTTGAACAGCAGAAATTTTTGGGGGGTGATGGCCGGGTTAGGTAAAATGGAAAATTCATGTTTGCAGGCACCGAGAACTTTATGCACAACGTGAGGCAAAGAAAGCGGGCTTGTGAAAAAAAAAGAGAGCTAATGTAGAGCATGGTCGTTGTCACTGCTGTTTGGAGCGCATGTGGTGTAACAGAGTGCCACTTCCAATATGTAGTTCACCGCCCGTAGTCTCTAGGCTAGACTGACAGTGTAGCCCAGAGGAAGGCAAGTCCCTTTGTCGAAATGTTGGCGAGCACCCTGAGGCTCCTCTCCCCTCCTTCGTAACCATTTTCCTTCTTCCAATCCTTGCTACTTACCGCTACTCAAACCGAGAGTAGTGCTTAATGCAAAAGTACTAGCTTAGCACTGTTATGATCGGCTGCCTTCGGAGCCACGTAGTGCGACTGCGCAGGTGTTCCTTCGGAGACAGAAAAATCACATATCGCAGGAAAACACTCCGCATATCAAATAATTGCATCTGGTCAAAGAAATGGCTAGTTTCCTCCCCTTCTGCAGTGTTCAGGGGGCGTTGCTTCCGCTGGAACAGATTGAGCCGGGAGGTTACTATACCACACCTGTTTTCCAGAGAAAGTCAAGCACTGAGAGCGACCTTCGAAGGGCGTGGCGGCAAAGGACTTCCCCAAAACTGATAGCAGGGGCCATTTTCTGCCACTTTGTTGAATGGGACCGGCTGTTTCCTGGAACTTAGAACTCCTCACAGGGGCAGCAGAAAAAAAAGGAGTAAGAGTTGTGTATGATCCGCCTCAAATCTGAAGCCCATTGGTGAGCAAAATCATTTTCCGTATTTAGAAAGCAGCATAAAACTCGGGTAATGTGCCATCAAACAAAAAAGTGTAACCTTCGCTGCAGTTCACATCACTGATGAAATAACTATTTAACATTCGTAGAACGTCACTTAGGAATGGCAATCTTCCAACCGCAGAGCGATTATGTGACATCGCCATCACTGCTTCCCACTCGGCGCGGCAGCATACAGCCTGTAAATGGACTAGTCGGGGATAGAGAACACGTCTTGGAAGCAAGATGTGCCATGCCACCTCTTCTTGTGTCCCGTGACTCCGCACTGTTTCCTAATCAAATTCATCATTCAGCCAGCAGCCAAGATGTCTGTACGCGGCTGAGGAGGACGCTGTTTTCTGCCGCCAATAAATGCAGTCGTCAGTTCCTTATCGACAATGAAAGATTGATTATACAGAGTCAGTCAGTGGCCATGTTCCCCGCCGATGCTTATTTCGGTGCTTTCTTTATGTTCTTAACGCAGCACGTCCTTTTTTCTTGCAACGTACTCTACATCCAGCTGCGCGGTGCCCGTTTTGCCTGCCTACGGAGTGCGACACAAGATGATGGACGCCGTAGCAGACGACGCGGCATGGCGGCGGGGAGAAGCGCGTACATCGAGGCACCTATAGGGTAAGCGGTAAGCTGTATATCTGGGGCGGGCTTTACCTTCCTTGCCGATGATGCTTCGACTGGGCTTCGATTTGCAGCGTACGCCGGACCGTAGGCTCCGCTGCTACCGCTGCTGGACGGCCGGTCATCCATACCGAGCATGTCCGTACCGCCAAGTGGGTCTTCACGGTTTGAGACCCTACGCTTGCTGTCCTCAGAACGGCTTACGACTGCATGAGATTGCAGTGGACCACCCTGATCGTTGAAGCTCTTCGGCCTCGCCATGGCTAGTGCATCATCTCTGGTGGTGCAATGGAACTGCCGGGGCTTTGCCAATAAGTCATCGGAAGTGAACATCCGCCTGCGTGACGGCAAACTCAAGGCCTGGGCCTTCCTTCTTCAAGAGCACAATTCCCTTCTTCGCCTCTCTGGTTTCTGCGCCTACCATTCTCCTTCCATGCCTGATCGCCGCTGCATCGCTGCCTTCCTCCATCCCGGTAAATCTGCAATTTATGTTCATCGTTCTGTTCCCCACACACCGATCGATCTTTCACGGTGGTGCAACACTCGCCAGGAGGTCGTTGGCCTTCTCGTAAAACCTGCACATACACCACTTATACTTGTATCTTTCTATGGTCGTCCGGGAACAGTGTCTCCCAACCTAGGTTGGATTTGTTTCCTCCGTAATGACTACTCGGGCACCCATATTTTAGTTGGCGGAGATTTCAACGGCGCTCACACTTCGTGGGGCTACCCTTTGGATTCCTCCCGGGGTGCTCACATTCATGGCACCTTTCTAGATCATTCATTTCAACTACTAAATCAACCGCAAACTTCAACACGCCCACGGGGTGGTCCGTATTCGCCTGATTTGTCTTGGTGGTTAGGCCCCGGCTACCCTCGTTGGAATGTTGAACCAGACACTTGGGGCAGTGATCACAGCCCTATTTTAATCTCCATCACAACTTCGCGTCTCCGGAATATACGCCGCAGCATGCGCTTTACATCATGGGATTCCGTACGCGCAGATAATCGTTTGTCTACGCTGAACCCATCTACTGTTCTGTCTACCCTCTCAGCTGTTTTGTCGACTCATACATTCTCCACTACTGTAAATGAGGATGATCCGAACCCAGACATGCATCTCCTTAATCTCTGGACTCTTCGTCGCAGGGCGGATCATTATGCTTCTCGTAATCCCGATGACCCTTCAGCTCTTCCAGCTCTTCATCGGGCTACTGCACGTGCGCGGCGCTACTCAAAGCGACTTAGCAGACAACGCTGGGCTGCATGATGCGCCCGCCTCTCCTCTACACAGGGTAATAGGCATCTTTGGCGGGTATTTCACGCCAAGGAACGCAATTCTCAAGTAGCTGATTATACCGAAAGCATTCGCTTGGCTCTGAATATGGATGAAACTTCATTTGCACAGCATGCAGCCCGTCAGTTTTTCCCACATCATGGCTGCCTTTCTACCCCTTCTCCCATATTATCGATTTCTGAGCCCCCTGATGAGGTTACTTCAGATTTTACCATGACAGAATTGCTGACCTCCATAGGTCGCCTCAAAACAAGCACTGCTCCCGGGCATGACGGTGTACCGCGTTGTTTCGCAGTTTGGTAGGACCTGCTCTACAGTCCCCCCTTGATACATTCAATGAGGTGTGGCATTCTGGAGTTATTCCTGCAGAGTGGAAACATTCTACCGTTGTCCCAATCCCCAAATCAGGTCAGCCGCCGGTTTCTCTTTCGGCCCTCCGCCCTCTTTCACTTACGCCTACTATCTGCAAGCTTTATGAACACATTCTAGCAGCTCGCTTGTCGTGGTGGCTGGAATCGAATGATTGTTTATCCAGAATCTCAAATCGGGTTCCGCCCTCACATTGGAACAGAAGACGGTCTGGCTGTTTTGGCTGCGGACGTACTAAACCATTCTCCCCGTAGTCATCTTGTTCGTACGGTGATCGCTACTGACATCACAAAGGCATATGACAACGTCCGACACTCTTGTATTCTTGGCACCCTTCAAGATCTCGGTCTCCCGCATCGCTTTCTTCTTTCAATTCACTCATTTTTAACAAACAGAACCTTCAGTGTGCGTGTCCATGGGAAGCCTTTTGGTCACTTTACCTACAACCGCGGTGTACCCCAGGGCTCCGTCCTCGCCCGCTTGTTTCGCCGAGTGATCTTTCAAGAATGCGTGTGGCTAAGAAGCCTTTTCGCAGCAACGGCAAGTCTTTAACAACAAATTAGTGGAGCGCTGCAAGCTCATCCAAACTAGTGTCTGATGTTATAAATTGCACCAGTGAATGGCTATAGCCTTCCTTTCAATGATCTCATCTTCAACAACATTCCCGCTATGTCGGCCGCCTACATGCAGGGCGACGTTGGATCCGCCTGCGAGAAGTTCTGCAGGATTTTTTTTGAGTAGACTCGTCCAGCTTCACTGTTTCTAATGTTTTTCACGTGGCAGAATTTTTCTGTCTCCTTTGGATCGTAGAGGTTTTTCGACGAGCGCCGGCCCTACTGTTGCTGAAGCTCTGATTTATTTATTTTTATTTATTTAAATACCCTCGTGGCCTTGCGCGAATTAGTGAGAGCAAAAACTTGGAAGTTTTTGAGGCCAAGCCTGCAAGAAGGAAAAAAATTTGGAGGACACTTAAGTTCCGCCTTTAAGGGTATGGCGTGATTGCTTAATGGTCGGGGGACTTATTAGCACACAACACATGGGCCATATGATATCAGAACTAGTAATCTCAATTGGTTATACGCTGCGGGCACATATTCCAAGTCACATGATGCCAGTATAAATGTATAATTAATATATAAATGTAATATATTAATGTATAAATATATAGTATAATTACTATATCACTAATTACCACACCTCTACTTCCACTACCCTCATTAGCCCATCACTAAACTACGTTCGCGGACAGAAACTTCTCACTTGTACACTTAATTACTCTAATTATGATCTCACCTAATCCATTCGACTGGATAGCACGTTACAACACATACATCCACTCCACTTAGTCAACGTGGCCAGTGGGGACATGGACTGGTTCGCTACCCAAGGGTCACGGGTTCGAATAAGATTTATGAAATATTTTCTTTACTCACTTTATAAAGTTAAGTCAGTTGAGACATGCGCCGTCCTTTAATTCAAATTAAGGTCCTCTTTCTATCAATTTCATTGCAGACATTGACGCATGACGCCACTCGGAGTTTCGCTAGAATCCGGGTTTCCCGCTTAACGAGACACATATTAACGCTGTCAATTAACAAAGCCATCTCGCAAATCGGACATCAGGCTCCGCTGCGAGCAAACACGTTTTTGTCGCGCAAGGTTGCGCTAGCTATGGGTGAGCGGCGGGGAAGGTTAAAGCGAGGGCGCAGATACTGAATGCTTTGTGGACAGGCCACAATTTTTTCACTATAATTTTTTTCGACAAAACTATCGATTAGCGCCCGACTCTATGCGCGACAAGATATGACTGAATGAACCAAATGCAGTGCAAAATGATTAAAGATCTCAGCTTAATTACCAAGGCTAAGAAGAAAGCGATGAAACGAAATACGCCGTACTTGATGCCGCTTGTTATCTATTTTGATTAATTGGAGACTTACCCATTTACATGCAGTTGCGTCGCTATCACATGCTTGCAATAAGCGAACAGTCTAGCTTTACAAGGGCACCTGTCCTGTAAAACGAAACTGCGCAACTCAGCATTGCTTCTGCTGTGGTTCCTTCTGACTGCTAGCGATATATCAAATGGTTTATGCTTTATTCACCTTTATGTCCAGTTCCACTTGAATTTCATGCGGTGGTCCTTTCACGTTATTCGTGTCCAGACACAAACTGACTACTTGCACATCTTGGTCTGAATATCGGCGGCGGCCGCAGCACATAGGGTGCCCGGCGTCCAGGACTGCTTCGCCATAGTTTAGACAGCGCTTGCGATCCCGGACGTAAGAAAACACAGACGCTATGGAAAGAATTTCCGGAGGTGCCACACCGTCAAGACACACGTGAGCTTGGCCGTGTTTGCAGCGAGTGAACACGTTGTCAGCCGCAAAACATCGCAGCTACGCTGGCTGTGCTATGCAGCGATCATCATGCTGTCGGCCATGTTGACCGAATGGTGGCGCCCTCTATAGGCCGTGAAAAGCGCGAATAGAACACGGAGCTACTTTGAGAAAAGCAACGACAGACAACGGGAAAATAGAGGTGGCCACGGATCGAGCAAGCGGCTAAGAAAAACCAAACAAAACAAACTCTAAAAGCCGGTGCACTGTAGCACAAATTTAATGAGTATTTCGCATTCAAACTGGGAATATGGAACGAATACAGTAAAAAAAAAAAGCAGCGCATGTACCCACACTCTAAACAGAAAGGAGTAAAGAGGGAGCCAGATGTCCTCCAGCGCACTTCCTTTTGTGAAAAGGGAGTGCGCTAAAGGACAGCCTACTCCCTCTTTACCCCCGTATAAGCGAAATCGTGTTTAGAGTGCCGAGTGTAAGACCCGTAGGCAGGCCAAGTATCCTCCGTCTGGCCACGTGTCTGCAGCCATATCACCTGCTTTTAAATAGTCATCGCGACTGGTATCCTACCGAATAGCAAACTCGTTAACAAGGGGAATGAAATAAATCATCAATTCATCAGCCAAGGAAGCCCTTTTCGCTCATGAACTCCAACACGCGCAAACAGCATGCGAGCAAAACACCGCTAAGCTCAAAGGAAAGTCATCACAGTGAGAGAGGGAGACGGCAGTTCAGACTTGGCCACTGAACAGTGGATCGCATCATAGCAGACACCTGCACCGCGATATATGAAAGCTTTAAAGGGGCCCAGAAACACAATCTTAGTTGACTGTTTTGCCTGTTGATCGCATACAGTGAGTTACGATGGTGCTATTAGCGTCGCTAAAACAGCGTATGTTCCGTTTTTAATATTTTAATGTCCTCTCAAAAAGAAGTCCATGGCTCTGATGGTGTCCCCACAGAGTGGCGGGTGTCAGCAGCGGATATGGCATCATCTGGCGCGAGCTGGATGATTGTACAAACAGTAAATATACTGCAAATTGTGTGAACATTTTGTCACCTGTCTGCGTTTTATATTAGATGAACAAAAACAACTTGTTTGTCCTAGATAAATGCCCTACAAAGCAAGTCAAATAAAAATACGCCACCAGGGGCTCTGGCATATGGAAATGACGCTGCCAGTCTCAGCAAGAACGAGTTGGAGAGAGTAGGCAACCATGGAGTTCAAACTTCCGCGACGTGCTTTGGCAGGCTGTTTTGATTGGTTGCGCCAGGTGCTGTCATTGGGAGAGCGAAATATGAGTGGGAAGCCCCGCCAAAATCGAGTTGAGGGCACCGTTTTGTTTGCTTGTATTTTGAAATTTCTTCACTGAATCACTCCCGTTCCTGTGCATCGGTTCCTGGAATTCTTTTTAAGTCAGCATCTGTGTGACATAAAGAATCCACCTGAAGTATAGCCGGTATCCCCCCAAGCAGTGTTCTGCAGCCCCTTTAAGGGGATTGCCAAAGGGCGCCGGAAACAACAAAAAAAGATTGGCAAAACAATATAGCGGCATTTAATGAAGATTGGCAATATGCAAATTGTGCCATTGCAATGGACGGAAAACTTGTCTGCATACCGAACCGACAAAATCAGGCTCAATTTATTTTAGCTACAAAAAATCATACAGTATTGTTCTATTTGGTATTGTGTACCCAAAGTACCGATTTATCTGCATCGAGGTCGGTGCGCCAGGATCCCAGGGCGATGGAGGTGTCGGGCAAACGAGAGCGTTGCAGCGTGCCCTGACGGAGAACAGAGCCAACCTGCCAGAGGCAGTTATTGTGGGAGGACCGGCAGAGTTGCTTCTGCCGCCTGTGTTCGTGGCGCACGACGCGTGCCCTATCGGCAGAAACCTAATGAAGCCATACGGAGGAACCACCCTGTCGGATGAGCAGAGGATATTTAGTCACAGGTAAACTTAGTATTCTCGTAGTTAACGGCTTCATGACAGTGTGTTTTGGGCAGTTTCACCTATTCGGCTGACACACATATTTATTTTCCTAAATGCACATACAACGATGAGTTCTTGTACAGCTTAAGATTGATTAAAGGAATACCCCGAAAGTGAAAAGCTTTTCAAGCATATTAAGTACTGTTGGTGTCCGTTTTGCTAGTAAACAACTGAGGAAAATAATTAGTGCGCAAGAGAAGTGCTGTTCCACGCGTCCAGCCCACTGATGCATCACTTAGTTACGCATTTGAATTTTTCGTATAAACACTCCTTTTTCTTGTAGGCTGTCAAGAGCCCGGCGCGTTGTCGGATGTGCATTCGGGATCTTGGCGAATCGTGTTCGTTGTCTGCAAACCGTCATCAACGCGAAGCCGGAGAGAGTCGCTGCCATGGCTAATGCGGTGTGTGGGACGCACATTTTTGTGTCTAAAGATGGACAAGGTGCTGCCGAAGGAGGTGGCGAAGCGCGGGAGGGTCCATTTTTTTCGGGATACCGCCATACGGTGCTGCATATGGTGCTGCTGTTCGTGACAAAATATTCGCGTACTTCAAAGGCAAAGGTGCTGTGCCATGGCAGCGAGAGTCTGCGCATGTTGGCACAGTGTATATGCCCAGAGTTAAGCAAAAAGAAGTGAAATATAGGACTGTATTGTACAGCTGTGCGTAGACAACATCTACTACCTGCCCAGACCATTCGCGCTGCCCATGCAGACCCCATAAAACAATATCAGGAAGTCGAAGTGTGGTTATTCCGTGGTGAAATGCGTCTCTAGTACATCCAATAACTCTTTCTGGCAGCGAGAAAGCTTAACACCATCCAAATTCCTCAGCATCGCTGCGACAGTTTTGCCAAGTGCGCAGCGGCATCGTTGCCCTCTGCTGGCCGCATCGCGCCCGCAATGGTCGCGAGCGCGTTCTTTCGCTCCTCCCACATCTCCGCTCTTTTTCTTGGTTTCAACTTTTTGGCCGAGAGTTGTTGAAGTACGCTAAGCCGAATGGAGTGCAGTTTGCCGGCAGTGACAGCTTCAACATCAGGGCTCTCCTCATTCAAGGTGCCACCTTCTGATGCGACGGTGCCCTCTGCAAGCTGTAATGCGAATGTAGAATTTGCATGACTATACAACCAGACAGAAAAAATGGAATTCTTGTTGTGCAATCTGCAATCATGTGGGACGTACAGGTAAATTACTTACAAACGTTTTTAAATGTTGAAACAGTGCGCGGTGATGGCACTGTTGCTTTCAAGCTAATTTTGCACCTTTCCATTCTGTTCACTGCAAAATTTCTCGCTGGCTTGCTTGTTTCTACTTCGCGCTGCCAGTGGGGCACAGCGAAAAATAACACTCGCCGCCCCCTCCGCAGGCGCGGTCAATTGGCAGCACCAAAATGAAAAAAAAAAAGCAGCGCGGCGAGTGATGCAGTACTGACAGGTTGAAAGGGTAGGACACCGTTGTAGTCTGCGCAGCAGAGTGTAAACGAGTTTTCTTGGGAAAAAAATTTTTTTTTTCGTTCAAGTTGAATTTAGCATTCGTACTCTAATAGAATTACCCCTGCTACTTGTCAGTGCCCCTTTACTAGTTGCGCATTACTGGTGCTGCCTTCGGCGAACTACTACTTCCAGGCTACCTCTCAGAAAAATAATTCGTTTAAAGTGACGGGGAGGGGAGGGAGTCTTGCCTTTATCCGCGTAATTGCAGTCTGACAGTGCCAAGAAAAACAGGGTGTAAAAGAAACCAGCACTGCACCCATATTTTGTTGTCGTTTTTTTCATCGAACGCTTTTCTAAAATATACGTTCAGCGAACTTATCTGGGTTTCTAGCTGGCAAAGACGGCGAACGAGGAGGTTTGTGACAGCGCTACTAGAAATGGTGCATTATTTCTGTCGTAATGTAAACCTTGCTTTTTTAGTAGGAAATCGGCGGTTACATTCATGTAAGATCGTTCACAGATGAATGAAAGGAAGACGCCCATGCATTTACTCGCATATTCTTACACAGTCATATTTCGCATGTATGCTTCTCCTCCCCTGTCTTTTTCTCCACGCCACTGGTTCACCCCTGCGGCCCGTCGGCGTGTATGACTCACACGCAGTCCATTTCCGAGGAAGCGGATGTCACCTGCAGCAGGCAGCGCGATGACCACGTGCGTTGGCTTCCAACCAGCCTTCTGTGCAAGAGAGGAATGACACACCGTTTTTAGTGGCACTCCATACGGGTCATTGGAAGAGCGGTGGGCGGACAGGGCACCGCAAAAAACCGCCACCTCCGCAAGTACCTCTCTTCAGAGCCCTGCCCGCTCTTTGACTGGGACATTTTTCTTTGCGGTATGTGCGGCGCTTGTTCGTAAACTGGGTCTTCAAGGCCTCTGTTATAACAAAAGAATAAATCATTTATAAGAGGCACTCCCCGTTTCACCTCGTGCCACTGTGTATTTCGCTTGAACTTTTTCATATTGAGCAGCACGCCTCAACAGTCAAGCCAAGGATTTAAAAAAAAAAGTAAACAGGGTGCTAGTTTGAGAAAAGCAACGACAGGCAACGTAAACACAGAAGCCAGCTACGAGAGGTAGGCACGCAGGTGATTAAAATGAAGCGGCTAATAAAACAAAAAAAAAAAACAAACGAGATTATAAATGAGTGGCACAAAACATTAGCGAAGAATCCAGCTGTTTTATGCCGCAAACACAGTGAAATAAAAAGCGTACGTGACAACAGTGAATGGCATGTAGCCAGGCCATGTATCCTCCATTATTATCCTCCATTCTGTCCCGTATTTGAGCCCACTGCACCTGCTTCTTTTGTGTGTTCAAATAATCATACCGGCCTATTCCACAGAGTTGAGAACTCTTTAAGAAGATAAATAAAATAAACTGTCGTTTCAGCCGGCCACGACGTCATGGTAGCGAACGCACTGCAACTTATCAAAACAGCGCGTCACTCAGCGAAATGCGCAAGCCGACCGAAAACTGGCAAGAGGCGGCGGTTGCCAGAGGTAGCGCGCGGATCTTCGCGAGCCACCGCTAATGGACAACTTGCAAAATTGCGGGAAGGCTGACTTAGAGGAAGACGTTTTGCAACCAAAAACCCTCGTTCACAGACACGTTTTCGCTTCCTGCAATACTGCATGAAGGGTTTAGCGCGAGAGGAGATGAGTCAGCAGCCCTGCACTGTGTCCTTCTTCGAAAAGGTGTGCAGGGCTGCCCCCAAATCTGCGTGAACCTGAAGCCCCGCCGGACATTGCCAGGTTTCGAGGTAGAGTGTAAAGGAAAGAGCTGCAAAGGTTACAATGATGCATTCCCTTGACAAGAACCTGTCTCAACCCGCTCCTGTCGTTCGCGCCTGGGCTCTATTGAGATAAGGGGACGTCTTTCCTCTTCCTTTTCGAAGAAGAATGCGAGATTGCCGTCTGTGTACGAGGGCCGAAAGCGCGCCTCTCAATGTGGTGACGCATGAACACGTGATGTGTGGCAAAGCACCTATTGGTCGAAGAAAGGGGAAAACCCCTTCCCTCTGGTGGGGGAGGACAGCTCTCTCCATTGTGGCCCCGCTCCCTGCATTGTCACACTAGCAGGGTCATGAAAATCGAGGGATGCCATTCCGAGGGATGCCAGTCCTAACATTCCTGGAAGGGGCACCTTTGACAGGCAAGAGCCACTGGGTTCTAGAGTTGTACTGTACTGTATGGGGAAGGTGTTTCCGGCCCCTTCTTTTTTCTCCTTTCCTTCTTTATCTCGTCTTGTTGGTCCTCCTACTCACTTCAATATTCTGAGAATATTGTGGTTGTGCTAGAGGTTGCTATTGTGCTAGGGGTTGACCGTCATTCACATGAGTCACAAACCAATAACGTCACGCCCAGACCCATCGCCTTCCCTTTACTTCTTTCCCTTAATTTCTCTCTCTCATCACACGTGACCTGGGTCACCTTGCCTTTAAAAATAGAGCCCGCAGGATAGAGCCCTCAGTTGTCAAACCGTTTGTGTACCGAGTTGGTCCGAAGTTGATTCGAATCGTGTATTCGGGGACGTCTGAACAGTCGACGTGAGGAAAGTGTGGAGGTTGAACCTGCCGTATAGCGAACTGCAACCCAGAAATTCCTGAGGTGAGTCGATCCAGCTGTTCACGCTTGTCTGCCGAGAAATTATCGTTCTATTTGACATATCCACTTGTTGAAGTCTCGATAGCGCTCCTGTTCTCACAATGTTGTAGATGCTTGCATACTGCCGATGGCGTTCGAGGTCTGTTCAGATATTTCTCAGATTGATATCAATATGCATTCGTTATTTGAATGAGGAATGAATGAAGGAAGTCCCGCTTCCCACCTGATGGACTACACGTGGACGGCGTAATTATCAGTGAATTGCAATGCAAAATAGGCATAGATCGGCAGACTCACTCATGAGTGCACTCGTATTGCCTGACTGAAACTCACCCTCACGTCTTTGAGTGTGAGTGTTAGTCAGTGCATGGGTGGACATGAGTGTGAGTGAGGGGATATAAGTGGAGATGAGTGTTAGTGCGAGTGAGTGAATGTGAGCTCCTGTAGTTCATCGTTGGCACAGGCGCAGGCACGTCGGGGGTACAATGAGCAGCTACAAGGTTTGTGAGGTCCTTTACAGAATTTCGCATTGCCCGTCCTGAAAATAGATAGTCTCTTACCACGCTCCCCGCACTTCTCGATCTCACATCCAGAAAAGTTGTAATGCTTAATGCTGAAACAACGACTGTCCGCTTCTCGGCAATAACTACCGTAAGATGCGGCTCTCGACTGCTGCAGTGGCCTCTTAGGTTTTTTTTTTTTCTGTGCACAGGTGTGCGCATTGCAGAGCTCTGCGCTGGCCGTAATTTGTCGATTGGGCCGGACCCACGCGAAAAAACTGACCTACTTGGCCCAGCTCTTCAACTGCAACTGACTCAAAGTTCCAGAAAGCTGGTGCTTTTAGATATGTCGAACTTTCATGTCATCTAGGGAAAAAACTAAGTCAAATATCAAAATTTCATCCGCAACATTTCCTCCCTTTTTCTTTCTTGATTGTTAAGCCGCAATTTTTATCCACATCGAACCTATTGTTTGCGTTTTACAGGCTCTGAAAGTTGTGTATGCGGGGATTTGAATTTCGCGCTAAAACTTTACTAGTGCGACGTGGCTCCACCTGGCGACAAATTATTTTGTCGCTACTACACACTATCACCAACTTCTTGCTTGTCTGTGTTCGTGCGCACACAATTTTTTCTGCGGGGATTTGAATTTCGCGCTAAAATTTTGGATGGATGGATAGGAGCGCCCCCTTTGAAACGGGGTGGTGCCAATTGCCACCATACTCAGCTTTTCTTTACTATTTTTTGTTTACTGTGTTGGCAATTCTCATTAAGATTCGCCATCATCTTTATTTACGGTTTAGTACAATTCTGACCTTATGCCACATCTCTGTTTTTGAGCCACCAATCCTCCAATCGGTTTTTGCTAACTTCCACTGCAGATTTATTTACATGACCATTGTTATCTTTAAACCCTAGGGAAGAGTGACTGTGCCTGCATCGACACCCGGATGGATACCATCACATTTGATTATGAGGTGTTCAATTGTTTCCACAGATCTACCACACACTGCACATGTGTCATCTTCTTCGTTAAATTTCTTTTTGCAGCTGCGCGTTCTAAGGCACCCTGATCTAGCTTCAAAAAGTAGGGCACTGCCTCTTGAGTTATAGAAAAATTCCTTCCTGATCTGCCTTTTCCAGTATCGATATAGTTCTACACTATGTTTGTTTTCCATTGAATTCATCCATTTTTTAACTTCCGCGTTTTTAGCCTGTCGTTTAATACTCTTTCTTTCTCCATCCTCATGACCGGCATACTTACGGGTTAGTTTTCTAGTTCTTTTCCGCCACTGTGAGCCAACGTTATTTCTGTATATATATTTAAATACCTTACCTGCCAACCCTTTATCGTCCAATTTCCTGAGGCGTTCTTCATATAGTATTTTCCTCTTAGCTTCCCGTGCTTCGAACGATGCCCAGCCCATGTCCCCTTGTACTGCCTCGTTTGTAATTTTGCCGTGGGCACCTAGTCCTAATCTTCCAGCAGGTCTCTGATTTACGTCTAATCTCGACTGAACTTCTGCCCTTAAGCACAGAGCCGCATTGCCGAAAGTAAGTCCCGGCACCATTATTCCTTTCCAAATACCTCTTAGTACTTCATATTTGTTGTACCCCCGTAATGCCCTATGTTTCATTATCCCGGCGTCTCTTCGTCCTTTTGCCCTAAGAGCCTGTTCATGCTTTTCCGTGTATATCTGCCCTTCGTTTAGCCATATCCCGAGCTATTTGTATTCGGCCACTTTGGGTATTTCTTGGCCTTGTATTGTAAGCACCTGGTCAGTTGTATCGTTAAAAATCATCACACCTGATTTAGTTGCGCTAGAACTGAATCCTAGAGCGTCTCCTTGGTCTCCACAGCAATTACCCTAAGTTTGTAAATCTTCATGGCTGTCTGCAAACAGTACAATATCGTCCGCATACATTAAACCTGGGAGTCGCTGCTCAACTACATTTCCGCCTTATCTGTACGACAGATTATAACCTAGATTACTTTCTTCTAGCCTTCTTTCCATATTTATCACATAGAGCATGAACAGCAGCGGTGATAGAGGACAACCTTGCCTTAATCCTTGGTGCACCCCCACAGTTGTGGCATTTTTTTCCCTTCCCATGTAATTTCAACTGCATTATCTCGTTAGATTTCCTGTAGAAAATCAATTACCTCATGACGATACCTAAATCTTTCAATATGCTCCACAGGAGTTCCCTGTTCACGTTATCGTATGCACCGCTTATGTCCAGAAAGGCTAAAAACAGAGGTCTGTTTTCCGCCTTAGCTATTTCTATGCATTGGGTAATCACGAACAGGCTATCATCTAAGCGCCTACTCCTTTTGAACTCATTCTGAAGTTCTCCGAGTATCCGATTACCTTCTACCCATGACTGTATTTTTAATTTCACAGCCTGATTTGCCAGCCTGTACACAACAGATGTTATCGTAATCGGACGGAAGGATTTTATGTTCATCTTATCTCCTTTCCCTTTATAACTCAAATTCATTTTACTCCGTCTCCAGCTGTGCGGAATTTGCTGATTTGTTATGACTGTCTTCAATGCTTTTATCAGCGCTTTCTTGCTTCTTGGGCCAAGTTCATTAATCAGCTTAATTGTAATTTCGTCTGTCCCTGCGGATGTTACTAGTGAGACGTGACTCCACCTGGCGACACATTATTTTTTCGCTACTAGTCTCGACTAGCTAAAATCGAGTTCGTGTAACTACGCGTTGGTCGAGTTGGGTTGACTTCGCTCAGCCCGACCCCTGACTCAACCTGGCGTTATTGGTTCATGTAAACAGAGCTAAGCAAGAACTCGCTTATACAATGCCAAAGTTTGCATTCAGTCACCATGCATAGCTACAGGACGCTCTCAGTGCTTTTGCAAACCACACTTCTCGTCCTTTTAAGTTTCATCCAACTTTGATTTGCTTGGTGCCTTGTTGGTGCCGAGAAGCGGAAGATGGGTGTTCGGCGCTGGGAAGGCTCGTACGAGACTAGGCTGTCACTACAACCGAGGACATGCTTCTGTAGCTATGTAAGGAAGGCTACGCGGGAATGGGAAGAAAACCAGTCATAAGGCATTGTGCTAGGAGCTCCTTTCTTTCCTTTGATTTAGCGACTGACTGCATAGGTGTTCAACGCAATGAACCCTTTTCCGGGTAATTTCCTGGGGATGCACCAAGCCTCGCATCCGCCATTTTAAACGACCACACCTGTCTGCTCAGGGGAAACCAGTAACCCCACCCTACCATTGTAAAAGAATTTTCCCAGAAAAGACTCAAGGAAGCTTAGGCAATCCAAACCGGAAATGCTAAATTGGTGGGTTCCTGGGAAGTGGTCCATTGTATGACCCCCACATCCCTCTGGGCTCAATGGCTTGAGAGGGGTTAACTTTTTTGTGCTTCGGTCCCCGGAACTTTTGCCGCATACCTACAGAAAGTTATGGGCTCTACTTTTTGTGCGCGGAAGAACGAATACTTTCGTGTCGCGGTGTAGTTTACACACTTGGAGGGGCAATAGAACTTCCCTCCTTTTTGGGGTACTCAGGTGTGGCCATCTATCCACAGAAAAAGTTCAAATCTGAGTTGCCTTCTTCCTGGTGAGCCCGCTTAATATTTGATGTTTTAATTTGCGCCAGAAATGATTGTTGCGTGCAGCCGGTGAACCGCCTTGTCACAAGAACGTGCACAGTGGGATGCCACGTGACGCATACGCTCCCGGAGGGGGCTTGACCTTACCCGTATTCTTGGAATCCTTCATTGTCCGGCTCCCTTTATCCCGCAGGGTAGCGAGGGTGACTTTTCTCTAGAGGGTGTTGGCATGACTCACCCCCTTTCTCTGCAGTGTTGTGGCTGGTAGGGAAAAAACTGAAAGGAAGTTCTTTTATCGCGAACGCGGCAAGCCATTGCTTGCCGCGTTCTCGATGGCGCTTTCCCCAGTAAAGTCCTACCGTTTCAGAAGGGGGAGCGCTACAAAATGGCTCACAAGTTAGCTGCATACGCATGCTTCAGCGAACGACGTTGGAGAATAATGTGGTGCAATTTAAGCACACCATATTACTAAGCGGATGCACATGTGTTCTCCGCACGCACTTGCCTCAAAAACACTGCTCTGGTTTGTAAAACCTCCTTTAGACAGATTGTGGGCAATGCAGTGGTGGTATTCTGCCGGTGTCGCCTTTTGCGACATGTCGCATATGGGCGGGGCCCATAGAGTTTCTTACTATTACCTAGAGGGAAAGCTGGCGGCGCTGCCCTTCAGCCACCGTGGACGCCCAAAGCATCATGGGGCGGTGAGCTACTTGTTGCGGAACAGTCGTAGTTTTTCGGGAACACAGAGTGGTACTACTCAGACGTTTCATTTCAAAAACGTTGTTCGTGTGTGCGCAGACGACTTTCGCGCGACCGCAGTGTGCAAAAACCATAGTAGTGAAAACGCGACGACACACGACGCCAATAAAAGGTTTTACTCTTCTGAAATGCCATTAAAAAACCTCTTAAAGTATCTAAGCAACAACATTTTTTTTTTGAAAACATATTTACTTTTAAAAATGCGCTTGTTAATTACGAAATATTAGTTCTTATAGTGTTCATTGCTTGGCCAATAGGAGAGCGAGTCGTCTCTTATTTTGGGCAAATTTTGCACTTAAATGCTTTTCTGCTCGTTTGTTGCAATCATTAGACAAGATTTTCAATGTCAAGACGTTTGTAGTTATCAAACAGCTTTATTTCTTGATTATTTTTTGGCCAAAAGTTGCAGTTCCGCAACAAGTAGCTCACCGCCCCATGATGCTTTGAGCGCCCATGGTGGCTGAGGTGGTCACGTGGGGTGTCCATGCAAACTCCCATAGACGGCTTGCCAGCTTTCCCTCTAGGTAATAGTAAGAAACTCTATGGCGGGGCCTAAAAAAGTGCTTACAGATGCTCGAAGAAACGGAAAAAGCCGCCGGCACTTTCGTCTGCGGTGCATTCATTCACTCCGAGAAGCGACAATTTACCACTACTGATTCACTAGCAGCAGTGGTTTCGTATCTTTTATAGCAAGAATATTTGCCATCACATGACGTCTAATGTTCAAAAAAACATTTGCAAATTTAATATAAACTCACTTTACTTCATTTAAGTCTATAAAACACCGCGAAAAAGCTCCAAATCTATTTTTCTTTCGTTCCGGACGGTTGTGCTAGGTTTCGGCTGCGTTTCGGGCAGTTGCAGACGGTAGCAGTGTAGCTGGAGGTCCCATTAGGCTTGCGCGCTCCAGAATCTAGAGCGTATCTAAAAAACTAGGCTGAATTGCAGCTTAAACTTTATCGTCGAAGCAAGGTAAGTGATAGCGAAGAGTAACAACAGCAGTAGTTGCCGGTAAACATGCCGACCGGAATCGCAAGGACTGCTGAATTGGCTGAAGCGGGCGGCTCTCGCTTGAAAGGACGTCGCCATGTTTGCACGCCAAGGGCGCAAAAGCCGCAACTGCCGATTGCGTTCGTACGCTAACGGTAGCCCGTCGCCCGCGCAAATCGCTTCAGCACATTCCGTTGTTCGACTAAGCGTAGTAAATTGGGGCGACGTCACGATGACGTAGCAGGAAAGCGGGTCCGTGTCGTCACGCCGCCGTCACCGCGGCTCGAGCCAATCAGCGAAGAGCGAATGCGACATGTCGCAAAAGGCGACACCGGGAGAATACCACCCCAGAAAACATACTGCACTGCAGAAATGTCTGCATATCAGTCATTCGTAGTAAGCTTAGGAGGTTTTGTAAATGGATTGATAATAAAAACTCCCCTTAGCATGGTGATTACGCGGGGAAATCCTCGGCCTGCGGCCTATTCCACCCATTCCCCTTTACTTGAGGAAATAACTCGATCGTGTAAAAACACGCTCTATTTTCCGTGCCGCGAAAGGTACTCATAGCCGTCACTTGTCTAAAATATATTCACGCAGAGTCACGGACATTTCATTGTCAAGGAAGACAAAACAGGGAGCTTGACGCACGCCGGCGGCACTATGCATTCTGGGTAATCCGCCATCTTGCCGTCCTAAACACAGTCGACGCCGCACAGGCAGGCTGCAGTGAACTGACCCGAGAGCCGCGTCGCCTTCGACAGTCAACCAAACAAACACAGGGTTGCTCGTGTGCCACCCCGACGCGCATGGACGATGTCAGCAGTTTCTGCTCCGGATTGTTGTGTGCAGCTGTGCCGAAAAGATCGGGTGCGCTACGAGGGAAAGGCAAAGCAATGCAGTGTGGACTCGTTCACAATACGCGCCGGCGACTGCACTATGGATCACTATGCATTTGGACACGTGGCCGCCCGTCGACGTCGTCCGCAGTCATGAATTTCTAGTTCGGAGAACTAGTTTTGTCACTAAGCAGGAACTTAAGGACAAGGAAGCTTTGGAAGGCCATAGCATTCTCACCAGTGGATGCGTATGCAAGCCATGGATGAAAACGGTCACAGCCGAGGCCGTGATCCTCAAAACACAGGCAAGGATACTATTGACAGAGATACAAATTCCTTTTGTTGCCTTTGTGATTTAAACCCAGGTGAACCACTGGAGCGAAAGCGACGGCGACATTTGATCTGCGCACTGTATCTGCATGGATGGCAACGGCGAAGCATGCTTGCGTGTTGCTACCTTACTGTATTATGTAGGGTACGGCTTGCACGCACGTCAAAAACAGTCGTTCATAGACGGCATTAACACTGGCTGCTGGCCAGCCATGGGATTGTGCTTTGCAACAATGATAGCGCGTCTGATTTGGGGATTTCGAGTCATAGCGCAGCTGCAGCGATGGGGTAATCGTCGAAAAGTTTCGACGGTTGATGTAGGAAATGTATGCGTGTAACCAAAGATCTTCGGTGTGGGCAGCAATTAGACGCGTCGCCAGGTACCTGCCTTGTGAAGCGTAGAACGCAGGAGCTGCAGTAAACAAATCGACTATCAAACTCTCCATATGTCGCAAATTGTTTACGCACATGACACGAAGTGGCATGAACAGACTTTACACTTGTCCAGGCTGGCGTCGATCTCGCGTCTGTTAATCCGCGCGAGCCATTCGCGTAGGCGTCGCCTTGAGAGCTGGTTTGCCTTCTCGCACTCGTGCAGACGTATCAGAGTCTGCCCGTCCTTTCTTAGTTTCTGCGCTTTGATTTGGGTTCGGCTGTTAAAGCTCATGACATAACAGTATACCATCATGCCAGCACCGTTTGCACGCACTACACAACCGTATAAACTTGGCTGCGTTGCAAGTGCGGTGGCTGCGACGACTGCTGCTAGGAAGACAAGATGGCGTAGTACCCAGAATGCATAGCTTCGCCAGCGTTCGTGCAAACTCTCTATATGGGTAATTAGACACCATCCAAGGCTATTGTCAAAGGAAACTCATTATTGTTACTTAGACACCTTCATAGGCGCGCGCACAAGGGAAGGGGGGTTCGCTCCCTCCCCCTAATCGTCTCAGCCCCCTAATCACGAAGTCTGCCCAATACATTTACTCTGCCGATTTGTTCCGTCATTGTTTACAGTGCAATGCTATGGTCACGCAGGAATGTTAACGGCCGACGCTCCATGATGCGGTGTTTCAAGCACTGTTTACTCTTGACGGGTCATTTTGAGGCAATATTTTCAGGTTCTTTTTTGCAGTGAAAGTAACCAAATAAGAAATTGTCATATTTTCTTGGGTCTAGAGAGGATGAAAATTACTCCGGAAGCGCGAAATTACACTGATGCTTCAGCGATGCAGTGAGTGCCTTCCTCTGCCGATACTCACGTGGTGAACAAGGGACGGGAAAGCGTCAGGGTGCTTGCGAACATTTCAATAAGAGAACAGCCTTCGTCTGGGTGAAGACAATACCTCTTGTGGAAACGCTGACAAGCACCCTGATGCCTTCTCCTCCCTTGCTCACATTTTCAGTGTTAAAAAACCAGCCCCTTATCTTCTCTATACCACATATTCCTCTGCCGATGTTGCAGATTACAATAAAAACTACTGGTGAATATCTTGTGTATTTTGCAATTCCATCACAAAATGTTTTATAATCATTCTTTGCGATCCGTTTTGGCCAAAGGGGCATAGGTGAGAGGAGGTTGGTGGGAGGGGGCACTGCGCTGAAACTTGGCTCATTCTCATGGAGAACTCTGCGCATGCCTATGGACACCGTTCAAAAACTTGTCTAAACGTCTTAGCTGGCGCTGAACAGGCACTCGTCGTCTCAGCAGAAAACGCGGGAGCACACGTGAGTAGCATTCGGTGCATGGAATATGCGTTATGAGTGACCACTTTCTTCGAGCATCGAAACTGAAAATTTTCCAACTATGCCGCCAGAGCCTGGGTGGCTCACCACCGCATCTTTGCGACTCAGGCTATGGTAGGGGAGCCACGAGGGCAGTCAGCCGCGGCAGTAAATCTCTCATTAAGGTATGGTTTTGGGCTAGTGTAAAACCGCTTTTGACATAAAGCGCGCAGAAAGACACGGACGAGTCAGGACAGACCACGGCCGGTCTCGACGCGCACGCTCGCTCTCTCTAGAGTGAGAGCGCGCGCGTCGAGACCGGCCGTGGACAGACAGGCTCGCATCCCCGCAGCTGTGCTAGTCGCCGAGCGAGAAGCTGCGATGAAGGGCGGCCGGCGAAGATCTTGCAGTATTGAGAGCCGCGCCATCGATGATGCGAAAACCTCGAGACTGACGCCTCGGACGAAGCTCGCGAAGAGGGCTGTGTTGACGCGAGGGCGTAGGAATGATTGATTGACACTTTTTTTTATTCGAGCAATATAGGAGGCTCCCCTACTCAGTTACGCAGGAGGGACTCCCAAGCTTCTAAGTCTAGGATGTTCGCCATAGTCCTAGGCGAGAAGGGGCATTGCCATATGATGTGGTCTAGTGTGCCTCTCTGTCCACATTGTTTGCTTTTATCGTGTTCTCTGTCATCTATTTTGAGGTGGTGCACCCATACGAAATTTGGGTAGTTTCCAGCCTGTAGCCTTCGAAGGCTTATCGTCTCTCCGTTGTTTAGTTGTTTGTGTGGTGTTCGGATTATTTTCCTGCTGGGCCTGTAATATTCGCAGATGTTGTATATGTTTATCGTCTTCCCGGGCTCTGGGTTGTGGGGCCTTTTTGCGTTCGTCCGGTAGTAGATATCTCGGGGGAGCGCGTGAACGGTTTCGTTTCCAGACACCGATTCGTGGTCTGGGGGCCATTTGACTTGGATCTTGCGCTTGATCTCTCTTGGTGTGAGTATTTACTTCGCATCGATCGAGGTTCTTCCTTTCGCTAGGTTTAATATAGCCGTTTTGTTCTCGCTGATTATTATGTTTGCCTTCGTGGCGACGCAGGCTAGTGCGACCGCCACCTCCTCAGCAACGTCTGCGTCTCTTGTGTTCACCGAAGCCGAGATCAAAGGGGTTCCAGTCCCGTTTACCACTGCTGCGACTGCAGGTCCCGAATTGCCAGTAGCCGCGTCTGTGTGTGCTACACTGTTTAGCTCTAGTTCTTTAATGTCCCTTTCGGTGGCCTTAGCCCCGGCTTTTCTGTCTGCGCTGTGGGTGGGACTCTTATTTCTTGCCATGGGTGGGATGAGCAAGTTGGCCCTGCAACCTTGGCTTAGGCT
Source organism: Amblyomma mixtum (assembly GCF_055824585.1). Classification (NCBI taxonomy): domain Eukaryota; kingdom Metazoa; phylum Arthropoda; class Arachnida; order Ixodida; family Ixodidae; genus Amblyomma; species Amblyomma mixtum. The sequence continues at coordinate 309,061,242 of NC_143014.1, forward strand.
GGCTTTGGGGTTTGACCCTCTGTCGTGCTGGAGCCCGACCCATTATAGGATTTTTTGCCTTGTTTCGGATTGGCTGAGCCTTTCTACTTGGGCGACTCGCGGGGCTTCCGCCACTTCCGCCCACGTGTTATGTGCTCCAATTCCCATTATTTTACTGTGGATGTACTGTTGGGGAGGCTGAGTGCGCTTTTGACGCTTTTTCTTATCACGACATCAATTTGTTCTCTTCCTCTTGATGTCAAGTTCAGGTAGGGTGTTGCATAGCAAACCCTGATGATTATGTATGTCTGAACTAGCGTTAATAAATTCTTTTCTTTGAGCCTGTTGCTTTTGACAGACACTCTTCTGATAAGGCGAGTCGCTTGTGCGGTATATCCTTGTAGTTTGTGGATTTTTGCCGTCGGCTTGAATAATGAGGCCGAGGATTCTGATCTGCCTCACCAGGGGCGTTTTTGGCTGTCTATTATGATGTTTAAACTTAGTTTCTCCTTCTTACTCGTCTATACTAGTAGTTCTAATTTATGCGGCGAGCACTTGCGTCCTATTTTGGCTGCGTACTACGTAACTGTGTTTCAGCCGTGCGGTGTAGTTTCTCTTATCTTTCCGCGTCCGAGCCTTTGTTTAGCCAGACGCTAATGTCATCGGCGTAGAGGCTGAACTTGATGTCTACTTTGAGCAAAGGCGGGAGGTTGATCATTGCTATGTAGAAAAGCAAGAGGGAGAGTACAGATCCTTGTATTGTGCCTCTGTCTGTTGTCTTGATGACTGGAGATTCAGCCTCAAGGAATTTCAACTTCTCTCTGAGAGGTATGTAGGCGAATGTTTTTTTCGGCGACATTCATTCTCTGAAGGTGCTTGAGGATTACATAAAGTCTTACGTTGTCAAATGCCTTTGTGAGGTCCAAGCCTAGTATGGCATTTGTGTTCCTAGTCCTTCTTTTGTCTACGATTTCGTGTTTTAGTCTGACGTCCTGTGTGCATATGAGTCTTCTTAAGCCAACCATTTCATGAGGCCAGAGTCTCTCGGTTTCCATGTAGTTGGCGAGTGTTGTTTTGATGACCTTTTCCACCATTTTCCCTAGACACGAGGTGAGGGAAATAGGGGTAAGGTTTTCTAGTTTCTCCGGTTTTACAGGTTTGGGGTTCATAAAGGTGACATCGGATGATCTCCACTGCTTGCGGAGTTCTCCCTTCTCCAATACTTGTTGCATGTGAGGCTGGCGATGAAGTCGTCGTCTAGGTTTCGAATTATTCTATTAGTTATGTCGTCCGGCCAGGGTGCAGAATTCCTTTTGAGGCTGGTAATCACTGCTCGTACTTCAGCTTCCGTTATGGGCTAGTTCAACTCTGGGTTGTCTAAGTCCCGAGTATGTTGGAGGTGCTTGAATGATGCTGCTTCCAACATAATTATCTTTGAGTTTGTTAATGGTTCTGAGCATTAGAAAGAGTGCTTTATCTTCCATTGGTTTATGCCCGGCGGGTTTTATATTGTTTGGGGCATAATAGGTGGCGGAAGATGCTCCACGTCTTGGGAAAACTCATTTGCTTCTCCATGTCGTCGCATACTGGGCCGATGCCTTGCTTAGCCAATTTTTTTCCTTCTTTCGTTTTGGGATAGAAGGTTAAGGAGGCCCCATGTTTTGCACTTGTCGGTTGCCTAGTTATTGCGTCCGTCACGTGCTCTCTGCTCGCCCAGCACTCCCACGTGGGTGCGGCTGTGACAACCGTGTTGCTGTGTGAGGCGCGCTCGTGGGCGCGGATGACTTCCTCTAGCCACGCTCTTTTGGTTTCGCCCTTGTGCGTTCCCAAAGTGCAATGCGTGGCAGCGGCTGGAGAATGGCATCTGGGTAATAAAGTAGGCTTTAAATCTCTTAATGAGAAGCTCGAGGGTAGTTGCTAAAAAGTTAATGTTTCAATAATAGTCAAGCAGCCTACTAGTTAACAAGTCTTAGTTGTATTGTGATGTATAACATCACTGACTATAGTATCTCGGAGAGTGCGATCTCCTAACTGGCACAGGCGCTATATTTAAAAAATTGCTAACAGTCTCACTTGAAACACCTTGTATATTACGCTTATTCGTGCTGCTAAACGTACAGAATGTGGAGGGCATATCAAGCTGAATTCTTGCACCTTTAATCTTTTTACATTCAACTTCTTACACATCACAAGCTATATCAAACACTTTATGAAAAGCTTGTTCAAGGGGCTGTTCGTACATTATTATTAAAGTTCGGAGAGGTGTAATGGTCGAGAGTGCATATTTTCATCGTGGATAGGTCTCAATTCACGCGTTTTTAAGGTTTTATACCTCTTGGATGATATATCATTACCCGATAGATTACTACTCACGCTTCATAAAAATCGATGTTGTAGACATCCTATTTCATATTGGTAACTCCCACCCGATTTCTTCTTCCCACATTCATCAAACAGCTGATACCCGAGGATCTGCTGGCTGGTGACCTTTGCGACTGCAACCATGGAGCCGGCTGCTAACACGGCTCTGTCCATGTGCTACCGCGTCTGGGGCAAGCCCGGTGAAGCCCAAATGCTGGCCGGCAGTTCGGTGACGGAACTAGTCGCCAGGTCATCAGATAACTACACAGGACTGGTTTTAGTTTTGCACCGTTTGCCAGAGCTACGCCAGTTGACCAAAGTCTATTTGGACATTAAGCCCGTCCACATTGACGAACAAATGGCGTCAGTCATTGCCCAATTTATCCAAACAACGACTTCCCTCAAGGACTTCACTCTTGAATCTTGGAATCCCTGCATATGGCCGTTTCCAAATGACTGCTGGAGCCTGATAGTCGAATCGCTACACAAGAACTCCACCATCAGGAAGCTGCGCATTGAAGCGACACACTTACCCGAGCGAGACGCTGAGTCTCTGGGTGCTGCTGTCGGCCGCAGCCGAAACGTGCACTTCGCAGATTTCAAGACGGAAGGGCCTGTGCAAGGAAACGCCTTCGTCCGGGGCCTGTCTGCGCACATCGCGGACAACCGGACGCTACTACAGGCCACCCTTCGGGGCGACCTCGAAGGCCAGACACCTGACCAGTGGATCGACGTCACAGAGCAAGTCTGTAGGAACGCGGCCACTATGTGCCAGGCCGCTGGGTGTGCGAAGGGCTTGCGCAACGACAGGTACGTTTCCTTGTGGTCTCAATATTTTTGCTCGAAGCAGGTGTTATCTGTTGCTCTCCGCACTACGCTCATTGGCCGGCCTTGGACTATGGAAAAGATTAGTTGCACCGCAGGTGTAGTGCTTTAATCACTCACAGCCATCACATAGTAAACTTACCGAAATCTATAGTCCTGTTTACGCCATAGCGACAACCTGAACACGCGTTAGGCAATACACTATAGATTTAAAAAAGGAGTTACTAGGACGGAAATTAACATAACTTAGGCCTCAAATATTTATACAGAATCCTTGGAAAGAACAGCAAGCCCTTAAAGGGGCCCAGAAACACAATCTTAGTTAACTGTTTTGCCTGCTGATTGCATACAGTTAGTTATAATGGTGCTATTAGCGTCGGTAATACCACGTACATTCCGTTTTTTAATATTTTAATGTCCTCCCAAAAACAACTTCATGGCTCTGATGGTGTCGCCACACAGTGGCGGGTTTTTAGCAGCGGATATGACATCACCTGGCGCGAGCTTGATGACCGGACAAACAGTAAATATACTGCAAATTGGGTGAATAAATAGAGACACATTATGTCACCTGTCTGCGTTTTATATTAGATCAACAAGAAAAACTTGCTTGTCTTAGATAAAAGCCCTGCAAAGCAAGTAAAATAAAAATACACCACCAGGGGCGCTCTGGCATGGAAACAACGCTGCCAGTCTCAGCAAGAACGAGTTACAGAGAGCAGGCAACCATGGAGTACAAACTTCCGCGACGTGCTCTGGCTGGCTGTTTTGATTGGTTGCGCCAGGTGCCGTCATTGGGAGAGCGAAATAGGAGTGGGAAGCCCCGCCAAAATCGAGTTGAGGGCAGCGTTTTGTTTGCTTGTATTTTGAAATTTCTTCACTGAATAACTCCCGTTCCTGTGCATCGATTCCTGTAATTCTTTTTAAGTCAGCATCTGTGTGATATAAAGAACCCACCTGAAGTATAGCCGGTATTCCCCCAGGCAGTGTTTTGCAGCCCCTTTAAGGTACGCTTAGAAGGTAAAAGCGCCCATGTAGATTTCTGTTCACAAATTACGCCGTAATTAAAGTACTCTTAGGATCAAATGAACTGCGAAGATGACAGTTGAAACGGGAGGAGGAGTGGCTTAGCTCAGCTATGCCAGGATATACGTAGCAGTGACGTCACGTGGCTCTGCGCCAGCGGCAGCAGCGGCGAGCGCGCCAACTATGCGCAGTGACGTCACTCGCTCCTCGCGCATGCGCGGTATGGTCGACGGAGGGGGCAGGCGAAACAGCGAGACTGTGACCAATGTAGCTCACGCTACAAAAAGATTTTACTCGAGGCAGACTGATTAATGGGGCCTTTCATTTTCACTTTGATGGCGCGGAGACCACAGCGATGAAGGGTTAGTAGGCACGACATCCTCTCCAGCAGCTAACATTTACGCGTTCCCGTTTTGATGGTAGCGTTGGCCTGTTCCTGCTTTGGATTGGTGCTGATGGAACACAGCTTGGACGCTCCGGCATCAAGAAGAATCAAACGATAACAAGCGCTATTTTCTTCCGTATTGAAGCTTTGCTCTCAGAGGAAGATGCAGAAAGCCTTTTATTTAGCAGGTGGTGGCCATCCTCTTCGGGCGGTGCGCATAGTCCAGGAGTCCGTTTGTTGTGGCTAATCTGCGTGCCCACTAGGTCAGCCGTGGCGGGTCTTGTGGGTCGGTGCTGGACAGAGCAACCTCCCAAGAGTAGAAAGCGCAGTGGTTGCCCCCAGCAGTCCTTTTACCACTCCACGAGTACTGGTAGATTGCCACGCAGGAATACATCGATCGCACAAAATTTTAATGAATAAGGTGAACGCGACCCTCAGTTTCGGTCCTGTCTAGTTCGGATGCAAGTGCAGAACTGAATGTAATATATTCGTAGGCGAACAGCGGTTTAAGTGCGGATACCCTTTTAAGGCGCAAGGCTTACTTGTCCCAGTGTGTGTGCGCAGGCGTGTGTGTTTGCGTTTTTGTGTGTGTGCGTGCGTGTATATGTGTGACAAGATGGTTCGACCGGTGGCAGCACCGTCCATCCCAGGGCAGCCAGGAGTGGTATCATCGCTCCCAGGGCTCTATGAACGTTAAGTGCGGAAAGACCAAGCCGTGGCGGCGGCTACGTACGGTTTCGTCACGCCGCTGCGTGCGGCGACTGCGTTCACAAAGTGAGCGGGCGGGCTTCGGCCTTGGCAGAGAGACTTCATTCAGCTTACGTGTGCCAACTTTTTTTTTTCTCCACAGGGAAGGGATCCGGGCACTAGAAATAGTGATCCAGTTCCCTACACTTACTGAGGAGCTGGAAAGGATGCTCGCCGCCAGCCAGAGAGAGACAGCGACCATGGTACGGAGAGCGCTGCGCCAGGCCCAGTCGATGCACGATTTCATGAGGCTTGCCGGGGTAGTGAAGAAGCAGGTCGAGTGCCTCCCGACCAACGACCGCCGCACCCAGCTGGTCGCCCTTAACGACTACTGCTGGGCTGCTATCAGAGGCTACCTGTTGCTGGACGACGTGTTGCGTTAGATTCAGCATTCCATTGGATTAAAAATGCCATTTTCAACGTTTTTATTGTTTTGTTTGAAAGGCCAAGCAGAAACCTGTTTCTGGCTTTTCGGGTCGCGTTATTCTGGCCCTTCCTTTGCTTCCACGCTCGAGTGAGCTGTGCCGCCCGAGCAGGACGGAGATGCTAGGGGTTACATATCCATCGTCTCGGAGGAGGTGCTGAAAGCCCCTCGACGAAACCGAGCGTGGAGGGGTTTCAGGCCTTCCACTGTGGTGAGTACACTGGTTGTCCGCGGGCTCGAGGAGTGTCCGGATCTTTTTCGGAGGTCACTGGGCAGCTTTCGCTGTCCCCGCCTGGGACGTGGATGGTCCTAACCTGTGTCCCGGTAAACGGGACTTGGACAGGCGCCGGATTTCGGCATGATGCGTCGCTCCTGCGCACCACATCCGCGAAGTTTCTTGGTTGTGAAGGCGACTGGATTAGATAGTGAAAATCGCCTACGTGCCTCCTTGAATGAAATGTTTTCCTTGGTTTTCAATGCTATTATTTCCTTTTCCATATTCTATGATGGACAAGGCCTGGAATACGCTGGATGTTCGCCTTCGCAGTTTGCGCAGTGCGGTGATGCTTCACAGCTCTCGGATTTATGTTCCCTTGAGGCACATTTTGCGCATGTTTGGTGGCCGCGGCAACTCTGGGAGCCATGGCCGAACCTCTGGCAATTAAAATACCGACGGTGGTTTGGAATATAGCCGCAGACGCGGATTTAGTCATAGAAAACTTCAATAGATTCATGGAGTGTGCTGCTGGCAAAAGTGAGTACTAAGTGTTTGTTTGCTATTTCCTTGTCACCTTTTCTGATTTTTATTCGGTTGACATTTACGACACTTTGGTCAGTTCGTCCATCCAACATCTCTTTTTTGGTGAGCAGAAGAAAACCATGTTCAGAAATTACCCCACTGACAGTACTCAAGGATCGGTGCTCGGTGATAGAGACTGCCGTCTCTCAAAAAGACAACTTTTGGGAGTTTTTCATGTTGCGTATTATCTTAGATTTCGAGCAGTAGAACACCCCTTGCTAGTTTGTTACCCTGTAGCCGCGGCCCAACGTATCTGTCAGACTGTTAGCAACTTTGAACGGGGATATCTTTGTGGCTGGTTGCTCCATTATTTCACCATGAATTACATGGTGTTTTAAAAATTTTTCTTTTACCGTTAGGAGCTGAGCTGTTGCACCGGTCGGCGCTGTTTTATTAGGGCGATCATTTTGTTGGGAAGAGGGAGCCATGAAATAAGTATATTGTTCGGACACGGTGCCAGGCGCCCAACACGGAGCCCAACGAGGGACGGGACAGGAATTCGGAAGTCCTGCCCACATCAGCTCTATAGGCTCCCAAAGCATCGCCGGGTGGCGCTGCGGCGCCTGATGTGCAGCGCCATCTATGGGAGAAAAGTAAAAACTGGGGCGCTGCTCGTTGCTCGCGCTGCTTTCACCACGCTTCTTTGCACGCGCGCTTCCTTGCACGTGCGCGCGCCCGCGCTGTCGCGATGTGTCGCCTGCATGAGCCACAATAAGATAGTTCAGACTGACGCGCAGTACTGCAATGCAAACTTAATTAAAGGGGGGAAACTGATTAGTCGCGTCTACTGTGTGGAGCAGACGGTCGACGATGAGGAGGCCCATTTGACTGTAAAATGCGTTTCTCGAGTGAGTATTAACGTCGTACTGTATGACATGTAACTAGAGGTAAGTCCACGGTATAATTATATGCTCGAAATATGCGAAGTACTATCAGCTTTGAGAAATAAAGCGAGACACTTGTTGATCGTAGTTGTCAGTTGTTGCATGCGATGCGCAGGGCGATCCACTTACGTGCGAGTCGAAAGGACATGCGACCAGGCAACAGTTCGTCAACATTCTACTCCACCTTGGGGGAACCCCCTAAACATTTGACCACCATTGTTCACACTTGCAAGTGCGACCTGCGGGTCGCCTTCTTGCTTGATACGAAAACTCTCCGGAATAACATTGCTTGCGCGCTTTCGAGAATTTCGTCTGCTTTGACTGCGTCTCCTGCACTCGCGCTCGGTGCGATTCTCAATGCACTACGGTGACCAGGAGGATGTCGTGACGGTATTGATGTGCACCGCAGTCGTATAAGCGTCATGATGACAGCGACAGCGGCGCGCTTTTTAGGGCCGGCCAGCCGACCTGTTTGCCTGCCGCCGCCGTCAGAAAAATACGCTAATATTGTTTGTTCGCGTTCATACCAAACCCTGGAGTAGAGCAACGTCAAAAATGAATCATTTTTGAGGATCGTTGGCCAATACCGAGCTGCTGGTAGAAGCGATAACTGCGATACAAGCATATTTCTTTTCCAAAGCCGCTCTGCTGATGCCCAGTGCTGCTCGCCTGTTGTCACCTGGCTCCGCAGTTAAAGGCATCACGGAAATCGGTCACGTCTTTGTTTTATTATGTGACGGTGAACATAGTAAAACGGTGACGCGAGTAGCACCTTTATTACAGCGCTGGCCAATTCCGAAGTGCCCTCAGCTACAGCATCGGTGCGAAATGATTAGGCTTAGCGACGACTACGGCAGCGAGGGAGCAGCGCAGCTCGTCGCCCGGCGTGGCCGCGGGCGACGTCGTTGCCGAAAGCTCTACTGTCCGCGGACGGCGTCATTGCCAAAAGCTCCACTGTCTCGCCGATTAGTTCAGCGGCTTGCGACTCCCAGTCGCAAGGCTGGAAAATCGAGCAGCGAGCGACTTGCCTGCGCGTCGTCTGTCACTTTTTTCGTGCATGGTAGGGACAGACTCACTGGCTCTCCGAAGAGCGCGGCCGCATACTCGCGTGTTCGCGGTAAGAGTGGATCACCGTGTACATACGCTTTGGTTTTTACATTACGGCCTTCGTACTACCTCCTTTTTGCTTCGCCGAGACCGCGTCTGTCAGCGCGAAGATTGCGCCTCGCGCGACTCTCCCCCGTCGCACGTGCACACAAAGCTAGCAGGGCGTCTGCTACGGCGCCGCCCCGAGTTTCCGCTGCTCGTCGCTGCGGCGCTGGCGTCGCGCTCCCAAACTTGAGCTTGGGTTCCCTATACCCCAACTATAACCCAATATGGAGCAACACAGTGTAACTACTCCATACAAGGTAAACACTAGCCGCCAGGAGAAAAAGAAAAACCGAGAAGAGGAGAGAACGAAGATAGGAAAGGGAAAGGGGAGGACAGGAAACGGGGACTGCCGATTTCCTCCGGTCGGATCAGGCCGGAGGTGCCGTCTACAGGAAGCTGGGGCCAAAGTGATGTGTTGCCTCCGCCGAGCAGGCTTAAAGGTCCACACGGTTGGCGTCGGCTATAATTGCGGCTCACTAAAACCTCTACAGGCAGACACATATACGTAGACATGCTCCATATCTGAATCCCCGCAAACCATCCACAGCTTCTGCCCCTCCCTTCACACATACACTCCAACCTCCTAATTAAGCCCCTCCAAGTTGTGTTTGGCGCATGATGGCCTGAGATGCCTATGTGCCATTAAACCCAACACAACATAAGCCCCTCCCACTTAACACACACCCGGAGTATCACACCGCACGCAGAGCGATGTGCACACGTGCCCTCCATAAATACTACGGGAACCGAACATACACGGACTGCCCACGCATCCCCCCCGAGTCAGCAGAGGATGCTGCAATGGCCGCTACCATTGCCCACACTGAAGCCCGGTACATTCGCTCTCACTCTAAAAGCGCATTACTAAATTTTGCTAGAGGCAGGATCCACGAGACCGCCTACTCCGTCTTGCAGTTCCTTCCTGCTACACTGCCCCGCCAAGTGGAGCTGATCTGGTTGCCTGCGCACTCAGGAAACCCTGGTAACGAGGCCGCCAATGCCCACGCCCGAGGACTAATAAACCGGGCGGCGGCGGACTCGAACCTGGACGACTCGAGGGAGAACATGCATACCTTCAGCGAGCTGACGCAGGCGTATCGGGCCGAACGTCAGGTGTGGTTTAGGGAACAAGAGTTTAGGATAATCTAGATGAAATCCAGTTTTCTGTGCAGGAGACGAATGACATAAATACCGCTTCGTGTTCCCGCCCGTACACGTCGCTGACGGAGCGGTGAGTTGGCGTGGGCACAGCATTAAAAAATCTCGTCGCACGTAAGAAGCGCCACATTCTTCCATACTATTCCTTCGAGCCTTGTCCGCTCTTGCAGTCGGAGATTATCCCCTTTTCGGTGATCATCATCATCAGAAGCCTTCAAGACCTCTGTAGTAGTAAGATAATAGGTAATCACTAATAAATTTCGCAGACTCGCATGATACAAGGTAAACCTGCAAAAACTGCCACAACTTATAGGCACCTCATAGCACGTAGCGTCACCTCCGTTTCAAATGCCGTGCATTTACTGTACCTTTTTGAACTTGTGCAACGTGGCTCAGTGCAACAGACAACGTTATTGGCGCGTTTCACACACTGAAGCGCCGCGGTGGGGCGAAAGACGTCCCAGTCTCCGTGATGAACAGCGGCGGTGGGGAATCAGAGGCGTCTGCGGTAGTTGCATAGGACGTCAGTGAACCGTTTCTTGTGTTGTGCACATTATTTAACGTAACTTTTATACCTCTTGCCCGAGCCCTAGAGAAAATTCCTTCCGTACGCGTCCTTGCGTATGCCGACGACATAACCTTGTGGTCTTGTCATCCAGACTGCGTCTGTGCAACAGTCGGCGCTCCAGCAAGCGCTGGTTGCCTTAACATCACGACTACCCCCTTTGGGTCTGACCCTCTCGTGTAATAAATCTTGTTTCATTCGCATTGGAAACAGAAGTGGCTTACGGAAAGCAGCATCTTTTACCTTCACGGTAGATAATTCTCAAATTCCTCAAGTAGAAAGTGTGCGTGTTCTAGGTGTTCTACTTCATACATCTGGGACTGGGACTCCGTGGCTAAACGCGACCCGTAAATCGGCTCACGCTACTCTCGGTGTGACTCGACGCATAGCTATGCGCTCTGGCGGAGCGCGTTTTGATACTGCCCGTCAGCTCGTGCGCTCCATCCTTCAGCCGCGGATAGTGTATCAGGCGCAATTTCATCGCCTCACCCGCCGACAGTGGGACTCCCTTGAATCAATCAATCTGGAGGCTATGCGCGCCATAACTTATCTTCCTCGTATCACACCCATACCCATTCTGCAAGAGTACGCTCAACTTAATACATTAAGTGAAACCATCGACCAGCGTGAGGCAAAGAGAGCACGCAAGATGTCGCTTCAGCTTCATCGTTTACAGACTCTTCCTCCATGGTCATACTGTCAACTCACAGACAATCGCTCCTCTGCTTCGACGCCGATATCAGCCGCCCATCTTCCTTCAGGGTGCATAATATACACCGATGCATCACACACAGCACTGCAGGGAGTTACTGCAGTTTACAGTCCCTCCCATCCTCATCTTAACTCCCGCGCTACATATAGCGCGGATACTTCCTCCCCCCTTGCCTTGGAGCTTCAGGCGATACACAATGCCATTGCTTCCCTTCCACTCGTACACACTTTTGATATTGTTCACATTTACACCGACTCCCTTGCCGCCCTTAAGCAGGGAACACATGTCCGGCAACGCGTCCGGCGCGCCGCTCCGATCGCCGCTTCCGAACTGCCGCACCACAGCAAGCAGGGACACACAGGGAGCGGTGAGCATCGCTGCGCCGCTCAACCCAAGCTCCGCCCACAACCGGCGTCGCACTTCGCCGCCGCGCAGCAGTGCCTGAGCGCTGCTTGGTTTGGTGTACAAATATTGCATGAAAAGACGGCATCGCCTTGTTATCAGAAAGACTGCCAGCTATACTCGAGCGGCGACAAAGCATGCCTGCTTATGTTGCGAGCTTTCGGCAACGGCACCACTCGCGGGCGCTCCGGGCGACGAGCTATGCTGCTGCCTGTCTGCCGTGGTCGTCGCTAGGCCTGTAGCCTGCTTCGCATCGAAGCGGCAGGGGCCGGTGCTTCGGAAGTCGCCTGCGCTATAATTGAAGGCCTATTCTTCACTCCGCTTTGCTGTCAACAGCATCATCTCACAATAAAATAATAGTATGGTCAGTTTCCATGCCGCCTTCAGCAGCGGCTAGCGGGCGCGAGTCGAGCGGACCCCAGAGTCGGGCCAGCTAGCGGCAGATGCGAGGCGGTTCTCGCAATACCCCTGTCAAGCGGGCAAGTTAAGTGCACTTAAGGAGAGTGTACTTCGCTGTAAGTACACTTTGCCGCATCTAAACGACGCAAGTGGAGTGTCACTCGCGGAAAAGTGCACTCCGCTGAAAGTGCGTTCACGGACCATACTTTGCTGGCCGAGTGCGTAGCCTCGACGCCAGCGGTTCCAATGGTACAAAATGTATAGTGCATAAAAAGTACTTACAACTTTATTTTACGTGCTATAACACTGTTTTCAGAAAAAAAGTTCCTTGGTTATAGCTACAAGCGAAGCGACAAAACAAGTAAACGTGATCAGATGCAACATCGCTGCCCGCCGCCATCTTGTTTGTTGTCGAAATTCTGGATAGTCTTGGCTGGTCTTGGCTTTTCTTGTATTTTCATTTTTTTTCATCGGTAAAAACTGCTGAACCTCGTTTTATTTGCGCTATCACGTTAAGCAATCAAATATTATGAGTCTTTTTTTTATTTTCCATCGTCCTATTCAGAAATTCCGCTCATTTTCTGTCGCCATTTTTTTCTACCATGAGTGCACTTTGCTTTCCCGTTTAGCACCGCGCAGCCCAAAGTGTCAATCGGAATTCCGAAGCGCACTCCCCGTAAGTGCACTTAACTTGCCCGCTTGACAGGGGTATCACAGTTGTTACTTTTACCAGCAACTCGGTATTTGCCAATGAACCAGAAAAATGATATAATTTTCTCATTTCCCTATCCCAGGGTTTATTATTTACGTCAAGAACACTCATTAGCTCGTTTTTATGACGCCGGCAGACGGGATCCAGGCTGGTCGACCGACAGTCTCGGCTTACTTCACGTTGGCACAAGAAAATACAGAACAGCCATGCTACCAGAAAGTATGCTTCCTAGATTCGAGCAACGACATGGGCGTCCGGAGGGGGGGGGGGGGGGGGGGGCAAGGGGGGGCGGCTGCACCCCCCTGGAAAATCACTCACTCGAACCGTGAGTGATGGCCGCACGCCAGGGGCGGTGGTGCGCTCAGCCAAAAGGGTAAAAGCAGCCCCGCTTCCACGCTTTGGGTCACATATCTGCGAAATGCCGCGTCCGGGCGCGCGTCGTTCCGCCGTTTTCAAACCACGCCATCGTTAACTCTACTGAAGGGCGACCTGTTGCAGACATACAGCGGCACCAGCGAGCATGTGTTTCGAGCCGTCTTGAGATGGGTCTCTGTTTCTTTGATCTCTAGAGAGATAGCGACACGGAGGCAGACAGTGCACAGGGCATCTTGTTTTCGCCTTCGTTACGCCGGTCACCGATGAATCCTTCAGGAGGGAAGGACAAATCAGCCGTGTCCACCCCCGCTTTGTCCGACTGCTCAGGGGCAAGCGGGCGATCAGACGGCGCCACCGCCGCTCGCTGTCTCCTCCGATCCTCGGGAGAGCGCAGTTCGGTAGAAGCGCCGCTTTCAGAATCTTCGGCAAAGGGGATTAGCTGCTTTTGTTCACGGCGACGCAGTCTCCAGAGGCGCCCCACACCAGTGTTCCTTACGTCTTCTCCGAAAACCAGCGCCTTTGGTCAACGCAGCCCGATAGCGCCCGCCTGGCTCGCCTGTCCCCTCTGTCTGGGCCTCAAATCACAACAGCGCCCATGTACTGTGCGATGTCAGTGCATGGTAAACAGACCCAGGTGGTCGACATTATTCGGAACTCTGTACTATACTCCGTCCCTCATAGCCTGGGTCGTTTTGGGGCTCTGAACCCCATAAAAACACAAAAACAAATTTTCCGACCGGAGTGGCGAGTGTCCCTTCCCCTCGGAAGTCGCGCGGCGTTCCTTTCACCCCCAGAGTGCGCATTCGGGGATATTGTGGCAAGTAAGCCCTTGCACGTGTGCGCGCCTCTGTGTTTGTGCTTCGGTGTTTTTAGTGGCCGGTTGTCAACGAAGCTGAGAACAACCAAGACAGCGGACGAGAAAACGACGAGCGGCGAGCAGTGTGTGTGCGGTTGCCCGACTGTGCGGATGCGCGAGCAAGATGGAGCGAGGTGTATGAAGCTGCGAGCGTGCATTTATCTTGTAAATAAGTTTTAGTTGCATATATAGTCAGCTTTTGTTTTCGACGTACGCATTCAACCGTTTTTCCAATCAATATGTATGGTGAGTGTGCACCGAGAGCGTGTAATGAAGCACTAAAATGAATTTATCACCCGTGTAATTACGCAATTCGCCCAGAAAAATCCGAGGCGCCTACAGTTGCTGTTCAAGGAAGACTGACTGAGTGAGTGAGTGACTGTAGTTGCGTGTTTGTGAACATATTGTGCTGTGTGCTGGTCATCAATCCGGGTGAGTCGAGAACCCGTATGCAGCAAGACTGAGCACACTTCTCCACGAAGTGATAGTATCTTTTTGCATTTTTTCATTAGTTTTAATGGTTTCTTCGTTGATAAACTCCAATGTATCTCTCCTAGCCGCGCTTTAGTTTGCTGTTTGTACTTTTTCTTTCATGTGTGTATTTTACTTATTTTTTATTTATATACAAATAAATAAGTTTATTCCGCAAATAGTGCCTTTTTGCTACGAATATACCCCCCTCCCTCCGGCGCCAACAACCAATGGGGCCCCCCCCTGCAAAAATTTCTGCGGACGCCCTTGAGCAACGACAGCATGCCTGTGCGAGAGTGGAGCTTTCGGCAACGACATCGCCTGCGGCAACGCCGGGCGACGAACTGCGCGCTGGTCCCCGACTGCCCTAGTCGTCGCTAGGCCTAGTGGTTTCGTATCGACGCCGCAGCCGAGGGCTCTTCGGGACTGGCCAGCGCTCAAAAAAGGTGCTACACTCGGCACCCCTTGTTCGTTCTCCCAAATCCGAGACTGTTTGAACGAAGACATGGTGTTCGGTGAAAACAGCGCTGTCAAACTAACCCTACAATTCAGCAGCCGACACACCGCTCACCACTGTACCTCTGTCGTGCTCTGCGCGCTCGCATTGGCTGCCACTGCCCACCGGAGCGGCGTGCCGGACATTCGCCGGACGCGGTGCACCGGACATATCTACGCGGTTTGATGCGTCCGGCGATCGCCGGCTGGCCGGAGCGGCGCCGCCGGACGCGGCGAGCCGGACCGGATTCGGAGCGCCCGCCTGACATGTGTCCCCGCCTTTAAGCAGCTTAAGGCTGTCCGGCGCACATTCCAAGTTACACAATCCATTCACCAACTTTGCACAAAACACCCCTGTCTTGTGCGTATACATTGGATTCGCGGGCATGCCCAGGATCCGCATAATATTCATGTGGATGCAATGACACACCTTGACACATCCGATATCCCGCCACCTTCCCCTCTTCCCTCAGATCCGTTCCTGTCCCATGTTTCCGAGAAACAGGCTTTGCGTCAGCGAACACGCGCTCTAATTCCTCCGTGTTCGTACCCTCCCCCCTGGAGTCTCACTCGGGAGGAGGAGGTATCTGTGCGCCGGATTCGGGCAGGAGCGGCTCTGACTCCTTCTGTGCGTCATCGGTGGCGTGACAAACGTTACGAGGTGACTGAAAAGTGTCCCCATTGTTGTGCTGCGCCCGACCAGTGTGACGAAAAACACTTGCTGTGGACTTGCCCGGCTACAGCTTCCGTGAGACGACGCTTCCTAAGAAAGGTTGGCCTGCGATGGGACGTTGCAGACGACTATCGCAAGTGGACTCAAGATAATCGCTTTACCGCGAACTTTTGCCGCGTTTTAAGCGACGCTTGTTTATACTCCTTTTATAACTTTGTTTCCCTTTTTCATTGTGCCTAATGGCAAGCAGCTCGAATAAAAAAAAAGATTGTAGAGCATCTCTGGACGCGACGGAACGCTCCGGAAGGCAGGAGTCCCGTTCGCCTTCGCCTTGGCATTCATGGTTTCACGTGCATCGGTGAATTTGTCGTGCTCCCCGAGTATTCCAAAGATTTGACCCTGAGAATCGACTTCCTGCGGGCGAACGACTCTGACTGACATTCAGGACTGACGCGTCACGTTCTCGACCAAACGGGCAGTGGCCCGCTCCCGATGTTCCTGCAGCAACGTTCTGCGCATCATCGAGAACGGCGTCATGGTGCCACCACGGTGCAGGGTCCTGGCACTCGTGTGGAACGACCTATTTCGCAACCACAAAGGCTTGGCGGACGGCCATACTCCACTGCTGCTTCAGCAGGGAGGTCCCTTTGCCAGAGGCCTCGTCCAACTACGCGACAGCCGTACACACATCCTCCTGACCAACTTTGCAAACGAATTTCAGCATCTCGTCAGAGGCACTGGGGAAGGTCAACGAGCGGGTACTCCTGCGCCTGCTCACCAACACGATGTTGTGCCCGGCAATTCTACAGCATTTCGATCCTAAATTCGACGGGCGGTGCTCACACTGTGGGGAGGTTTCTGACACCTACCACATAGTGTGGGCCTGCCAGCAGAACCCATCCCTACCCCCTATCCCGAATCCCACCCGAGAGGACTTGGAGGCGACCCTGCCTGGTTGCTGCACCCTCGAGGCCCAAAGGGCCTTAACGCAGCGCGCCCGGGCTGCGGCAAACGCCAATGGTGTGCCTGACTAGGCATCCCACCTAGTGGTTGTAAGGGCGTGACCCTTCAGGTCACGACCCCCAACACCTCCATGATTAAATAAATGTTTTCACCACCACCCGTCAGAGGCACGGCTGTCGCCTTCCTCGACGACGTTGCTGAGTTCCCAGGTTTCTGCAACATGGGAGGACCCACCCCTGACAATGCTGGCCCACACCACGTTCTTCAGACTGTCAAAAAATTGGCTGTGGCTTAGCTCTGGTTAAACCTGGAGGATTGCGAAAGCAACATCTGCGCGTAGCCATGTATTGTTGCGTGAGCTACGTTGCCCACAGTCTCGCCATTTCCCGTGATCTTGAACGACCCTACTGCGCATGCGCGAGGAGCAAGTGGCGTGTCGGCGGCCCAAGGCACGCTAGCTGTGCGCCGCTACTGCGCATCGGAGAGGAGGGAGAGAGAGGCGATGGAGAGCGCGCGGCGGCGGCCCCGGCACGCTAGCTATGCGCCGCTACGGCGCATGCGCAACTCGCGAGCGCGGCGACGGCACCTCTGAGTCACCCGCGCAGTGACGGCGGCTTCGCACCAGCTGTGCGCCGTGTGACGTCACTGCTCCTAGCGCATGCGCAGTATGGCCTTTCCTCGGCTCCTCGAGATGGCTCGGCGACTAGCGTAGTGTTGCTTTCGCAACAAAAAATCCGGCCTTGCCATCGGGTCATAAGGATCTGTCAGACGTCTTAGAAGATTTTTCGGACTGCTTCGCCACGTGCTGATGATAGTACGCGACCCGTCTGCCAGCACCCACTTTGTGTTTCCCCGATGAAGCAAGAAGCCATTAACCGAAATGTCAGGTCATCGAAATGATTGTAGACGATGTCATTCAGTCGTCTACAAGTCCATGGTCATCGCCTGTGGTTCTTGTCAAAAAGAAGGACAATACTCTGCGTTTCTGTGTTTATTACAGGAAACTTAATAACGTGTCCAAAAAGGACGTTTACATGCTGCCCAGGACTGATGAAGCTCTAGAAAGATTGCGGGACGCCCGATACTTCAGGCAAATCGAAGTGGACGAGAGAGACTAGGAGAAGACGGCTTTTGTGACGCCCGAGAGCCTGTACGTGTTTAAGGTACTCCCATTTGGTCTGTACCCAGCGCCGGCCACGTCGGAACGCATGATAGACACCGTTCTCTCCGACTTGAAGCGGCAGTCCTGTCTGGTGTACCTGGACGATGTCGTTATAATTTCGACCTGCTTTAAGCAACACTTGGAGCGCTTGCGGATTGTGCTAGAAGCGCTCAAAGCCGCCCGACTCACCACCAAACTCGAGAAATGTAATTTTGGCGTTGAGGAACTTCAGTTTCTTGGTCACGTTTTCAGCCCACGAGGTGTTCGCCCGGACCCTGAAAATACCGCTGCCGTATCAGGTTTCTCACGACCAAGTGGCAAGAAGGCCGGCCGTTCGCCGGTTTTTGGGCCTGCTTTCCTATTACAGACGCTTTGCTCAAGATTTCTCGAGAATCCCTGAACCGTTAAACTCACTGACTCGGGACGACACGCCCTTCCTGTAGGGAAGGGAACAAGAGACTGCTTTCCTACAAAGTACTCTAATACTTGGCCAATTCAATGAACACGCTGCCACGGACGTCCACACTGATAACAGTAATGTTGGCCTTTGTGCGGCACTGCTAAAGTGGCAACACGATGCAGAAAGGGTCATCAGTTATGCGAGCCGAACACTTACGCGCTCCGAGACCAATTATTCTATGACGGAGAAAGAATGCCTTGCGGTGCTATGGGCTATCAGACCGTACCTCTGCGGGTGACCCTTCCGTGTGGTTAGTGACCACCACTCCTTATGCTGGCTGGCAAACCTCACAGACCCCTCCGGATGATTGGCTTTATGGAGCTATACACTTGGAAGAGTACGGCTTAACAGTCGCCTACAGGTCGGGGTGTAAGCATCAGGATGCGGGCTGTTTGTCGCGCGCACCTATCACAATAGTTCCCGAAGAAACCACCGATATGTTCATTTTCTGGGCGTTGTTAGTACCACCCAAACGGCGCAGCTTCAGAGGGCAGACTCGGAGTTAGCTCGCCGCTCATCGATTACCTCGAAGGCATCGACGCTCGAATTCTGCGTGTTTCTTCGTGGGCTCCAGACCTTCACTTTACGGTATATAGGACATTCTCTATAAGCGTAACTTTGTCAACAGCAAAGAAGCGTTCCTACTTGCTATGCCATCAAAATTGCGGCCCAAGATCTTGAGTGCCTGTCATGACACGCCATCCGCCGGCCACCTTAGAGACAGCCGTACACTCGCGCGGATTAGACGAAAGCACTATTGGCCCAGGTCACTCCCATTTGTGCGGGCCTAGGTAAAAACATGCTTTGACAGCCAACGTCGGATGTCTCTCCCATTGAAAGCGGTCGGATTTCTTCACCCCGTCGATCCACCGAAGACTCCTTTTCACCAAGTGGGCATGTACCTCCTTCGTCCTTTTCCGTAGCCCTCGTCTGGAAAGCGTTGGACAGTCGTTGCGACTGACTACCTGACGCGGTGCGCTGAGACCACGTCCGTTGCCAAAGGCACTGCTACTGAAGTGGCGCAGTTCTTCGTCCACAACAATGTCTTGCGTCATGGAGCCCCGCCGTTGTTTTTACTGACCGGGGGACTGCTTTCACGGCCCGCTTACCCCACTCCGTGATGACTCACGCCAGCCATCGACGTGCTACGGCATACCACCCGCAGACAAACGGGTTGGTAGAGCGCCTAAACCGCACGCTAGCCGACAGGCTTTCTATGTATTTGACCGGGCATCGAACTTGGGACGCCATTCTGGCATTCGTAACATTGGCGCACAACAGCGCCCGGCCGGAGACAACATGACGGACCGCCTGTCAGCTTGTATTCGGTCAGCAAGTGACCACTCCTTCGAATGCTGCGTTGACCCCTAATGCGACTGTGGCGCTGACCTCGACGTACTACCTTTGTTCAGATTGCTGAGGAAGCGCGGCAACTGGCACGCCCGTGAGTTAACGCCGCTAGGTATAACCTCGGAAGCCGCTTCGTCAGTTACGCGCCCGGCGACTTGGTGTGGGTTTGCACACAAGTTCGGCGCCGCGGACTTTTTGAAAAGTTGTTGCGCAGATACCGCGGCCCTTACGAATTAGTTTGCCGCATCAGTGATGTGACGTACACAGTTGCTCCCGCCCCCGTGGCTCGCTCATCGCGACGGTCGCACCGTACTGAATTCGTGCACATTGTTCGCGTTATGCCTTATCACGACAGACCATCTGACTTGCGGTTACCTGCAGATCTGTCCTCCATTGAGCTCCTGCTCTTTCGTTGACTTTTCCCTCCTAACCGCATCGTGTCGATGCTGTAGACGAGAGGGGCAGTGATGCATGCAATGATAGACGAAGTCGTGCATGCATTAGTAGAGGCAGAAGTTGGTTGCCTCTCGCTCGCGCGTTCGGACCACTTTGGGACCACTGCAGTTTTGTTGCGAAAGCAACTACTGGAGCCCAGCTCGGCTCGTCGCGTATGCTCGTGGCGGTACAGCTATACCAAACTACCTTGAGTCGCCGTTGCCTTGCAACCGCTTCAGCTGCGCTCCAACAGATGGCGCCGCGCCGCTGACGCCTGTTGCCTACACACCCAGAGGGCACCACCGTCGCACAGGCGCAGGGTTTCACAGCTCATGACTGCAGGGAGCCGGCACGAGGAAACCAAACGTTTAACCATAAGCTAACACCAGAAGCGTATTGGCAAAAACGGCACGTACGATCATGGAGGTAAAAAAAACTAGGAGAGAGTGCGCTCAGCCTCTGCAAGCTATCCTCCTCAGACGCCGCTGCCGAGGGCCCTTTTGCGCACTGACTCATGGGAAATAGGCCCTCCTCCACAGTTACCAGACTGCCAACTAGCGGTGCTTTTTAGTGAACGTCCGTGCTCCGATGTAGCGCAGAAGCGCAGCGCCTGTGTTGCAGCTTTGGCGGAATGCGTACCGAGCTCGAGGTTGTCTGAAGGCTCCGCGTCTCAACACTCTTGAGTTTTTGGGTGCACTGTAGAAAACTGCAGGTAAACTTTTCATCAAAGTGTGCGGCCGCGACCTCGTCACTGTTCAACTGTGGTTCATAAAGAGAATGGAGAG
The DNA here is from genome assembly GCF_055824585.1 of Amblyomma mixtum. Lineage (NCBI taxonomy): Eukaryota > Metazoa > Arthropoda > Arachnida > Ixodida > Ixodidae > Amblyomma > Amblyomma mixtum. The sequence goes on from NC_143014.1 coordinate 309,081,797, forward strand.
CAATTCCTTTCGTCGTTATACACACATACGGAGCGTTTATTTCAGCGCATGCTATAAGCGGAGAACTCGAGAGTAGACGAAGAAACGAGCCTCTAAAAAAGGGCGCAGCGGCTTCCAGAGCACTCACGGCGGACGGACGTGTTTAACGAGCGCTCCGGCGCGCTGCGCAAGATTCTATTTCTCAGGCGGACTTCGGCCCGCCCATGGGCCCGGCACAAGTCGTGCCGAATACGCTCGCGCACATACGCGGTTCCGACGTGAAATGCAGCAGTGAATTATTTCTCTCTCTCTCGCTGTCGAGAGAGAGTGCCAGCGGCTTTACGTCTGCCCCTGCGCGGGGTCTCCCGGCCACTGCGCACAATCACTTACAAAAAGAATTAAGTAAACTGTATGTATACATAGCCGCGCGCTCGTAGCGTCCTGTCTCGGACTAATCGCGCGCGCGGCACACTGCACTAGCGGCCGGGGTGGGGCGCCCGGCCGCGTATACTGTCCGAGGTAGCACCCACGGAGCGTTCGTGTCACGGGTGCACTACCTGGCGAAGAGCAAGCGGGAAGTCAAGCCCGCCTGCTCGATGAACGCACAGAGGCTCACCATTGTTCTGTCACGGGTGCGCGCACTGCCGCGTGGCCACAGGAGCGCTTCGAGACTGTCCGGGATGATTCCCAGCGCCCTGCAGGACGCGAGAATCTCGCGACGAGGCACTGCAGAAGCGGCAGAGCGAAGGAACATGTGCTCCAATATCTCCACTGCGCCGCAGTCAGCGCACGCGTCGCTCGGGGACGGTGGCCGCTGCGGCGAGCGAGCAGTTTGCGCTCACCACGGAGCCGTCAGTTAACACAAGCAGATGGTCGCGCAGTTGCTCGTAGAGCGAGAGAGCGAAACCGAAACCGAAATCCGGCTAAGAGCTACCACTGCCTTGTCACGTGAGGGCCTATTTCCCATGATTCTTTCCATTATATTTTTTATGACTAGGCTTCAAGATTGTGACGTCATGCTCCCTCCTAGTTTTTCTTCCTCCATGCGTACGATCTTGTGCCGTTGCCTAGCAACCCGAGTTACTACCCGAGCTTACACGAGTTACTCGGGTAAGCTCGGGTAAGTTCGGACGAGCGTCGTGCCATCTGCGCGAGAGGTTGCTCGGGAAGAGCAACATGGGTCGCAAAATCCGGACGGGTGGCGGGGGTAGAAACAACCACCTGCCAGTGCAGTGGCGCATCGCTTAACCGCTGCGCCACTGCGCTGGTAGTGGTATATGAGGACTCGCCGCCATCTATGAATCTTAAGTAGGAACTACCAATTCAGCATACAGGGGCGTTAACCCACTAAAGATATCATGCCACACCCCCAAGGCTGAGTTTAAGTGCCCCCTCCAATTGAAGAATGAACACCTGCTTTCGCAGGCCTACTCGGTTTAACGACGTTAAGCCCCTATAAATTTTTTTTCGGCTCTGCTCTGGTGCTTCTGCTTCATGCTGTACGTTGTATCAAGGGTATTTTCGAAAAAAAAAACAACAACAATAAAACTTAGTGCAAAGACCGCGGACGATGGTCCCAGAGGGACAGTCCGCTAGACATCGCTAACCGTGTTTACGAAACGGTTCGACGAGTCAGACGAATGATGCATGGAATATTAGAATACTTGGATCACCAGGTTTTATTCAGGTACGACGACTGAACTATTTATAACTTAATTTCATTTCTCGTGCTGCATCGGTTTTATTAACCGAACGGTGGCTTTGACGTGCAAGGAGCATTTAGGTCACGTGAGGCACGAAAAAAGCTGCGAAATATATCCGTTGATACGTAGTTTCAGTTGATTACCAGCCTTCTTCAAAAGCCGGAATTGCAACAAACGACTCAACAATGGTTATGTTGCAGTTGTTTCATGCCTCATACGACCTAAACACTCCTTTGCGATATACGTTGTAAGAAAATCCTCCACATACAGGAAAACTACGATGAAACTTAATCTTCGCTAAAGATAGATTTTCATAATTCTTTGCTGAGCTGTTTTATAAAGAGAAGTATGCGCTGAGAATGCTGCAGAATTTATACTCCCGTGAACAACACTTTCGGGGGAGCTATTCATGAAATACGTAAGTGAAATGTTCGGCCCACACGGAAGCGTATCCTGTACCAAAGTAGGACTATATTTAAGAGCCAGGCAAAGTCAGGTTTAATCTAATTACTTGTAAAAACTTCACAAGATGTCGCGCTTTCAATTACCGGGCTAAAAATTAATTGACAAAACGCCAATGTCAGCAATAGAGGAATGCCCAGACAAAAAAATAGTCCGAAAAACACAATTTTTAAAAATTGGCTTCTTGAGTTGTTGTTGTTAGAGCCTATTTATTGTTAAGAAAAAAAAACGCATATGGAAGGAACAGATGTTGCTAGCCGCGGCATCTGGGATCGAAACTTGAAGCATCTGAGCTGCGGCTAGAGGCAATAAAAGGACAGGGAGAGGGAAAGAAATGGGGGAGCGATAGTAAGAAAGGGTAGGGGTGGGGAGGCAATATACGCTATGTACAAATACACGATATATTTTTGAGTTAGAAGAACGCTTTTTCGGCGTAACCTTGTCAGCGGTGAAGTACATCAGAATACAGCTAAGTCATGCTAATTAACAGGCTGGTCAACTAACATTGAATGGTTAGCTGTGTAGCTATTACCGTTAGGCTCCTTAATTATGACAGCCGTATAGCAAGCCGTAAGTAATATACATGTCAGTTATTACAATTTTGAAAACGCGGTGCCTTCGGCGCTGTGGCCCAACAAATTTTGGCTATTCCGACGTGTTACGTGCACTGGAGAGGTTTTTTTGCCGGAAGCTTCACGAAAGCGCATGCATTTCGGCGCGGTGCATTCAAAATTCGTTGGGCCACAGTGCCGTGGGTAACCGCCCATTCGAAATTCTTACGGTGTGCTATAAAAATACTTTCGAAATACTTACGGTGGGTTACACGCCTCTCAATAATAAGGAGCCTAACTGTAATCGTTAAAAAGTTCATTATTCAGTATTAATTAACCAGCCGGCTAGTTAGCACATCTTAGCTGTATTCTGATGAACTGCACCGCTGACGATGCTATGCCGAAAAAAGCCCTCTGCTAACTCATAAATCCTATTTTTAATACTTGTGTAAAGACTTAGGTGAAACACCCCTTACAAAAACGGCATTGGAAGGGCGCTATTTTCGCTACGCCCGTGGAGTACGCCCGTCAGTACCTTCCTTTACAGGTGACGCAAACCGTCGGGCAAGAACTCAGGGTTTAGCTTTTGGAATCGGTGAAGAAATAGAAAATATTTCCAAGACGTGCGGCTGCGTGTCGCGCATGCACTTATAACACGCGAAGACGAAAGCGCTAAGCTCCGACGGAGGATGCCACACGTCTTACAAAAGACAAGACAACTACTGAAGCGACACTAACAATACAAAAGTGCTCCAGGGCGAGACCTAGAATATTGCCAGCACAGCCCATGAAACCGTTGAATCGCGCTAAAGATAGATTTGAAGGAAGCGCCGCGCGAAAACTTGAAGTCCAGGGATGAAAATGAAGCCGACCTTACTCACGGCCGTGTCACGCGGCGTGCACAGCAGCGAGCAGTTGTATGGAAGCTCGCTAGCGGGGAGGGTCCGCGCGGTCACGTTTTGGCCCACTCAGGTGGCCCGGAATAGCAGAGGAAATGGCCTTGCGGAGAGCGTGAGTTTTTTTTTTATTATTATTGCGCTATGCGCAGCGCCGTTTCCACATCGGTAGCACGGATGCTGAGAAGGGTTATTTTATAAATGTTCCCTCTTTTCTTGAGTAAGCCATTAATATTGCAGTCGCAGCCCTAAATAAGGAACCGTCGAAGAAAAGACGTGCATGCACTCTTGACGCCTGAAACAATCGACCTGCTTCTTTTGCAGAGGGGCAGAATGCCGCCCGGTTGCGCGTTCGGCGGCCATCATTTCCTCGGTGTCGTTGATTTCGTTAGCACTGCGCGCACAAAAGATCACTAAAGTCTACCGGCGAAGGTAGGCAAATTGGCACGCTCGACCAGCGATGGAAGCGCAAGGTTCAGTGCTGGGTTGCGGGTCGAGTGCAAACTACTCCCGACATCTCTCCAAGTCTACAGACTTCCTGCATATCATGAACTCGTATTTGTCAATGAGCAACAAATGAGTCACTGTTTCATAATATACACACCAACTCTTTTGAGAGGAGGGATTATTAACTCGCATGTTTTTTTTTTCTTTCCTGCAAGCGTGTTACCAGGAGTAAAATACACAGCCTGTCCTCTCCCTTCTGGCCAGCCGCGTTATGCCACACTCTTCTAATTGTGCCGAGAACTGAGCCGCGCTTCTGGGTCGCGTTGTTCATTCCAAGTCGTTTTGGGGCACCGCCGACGTCGTTTCCACGATGCCCTTTCGGAAGGCAGAGAGACTGCCGACGCACGAGAAGCCCCCCCACAATGAAAGCAGAACGAAAGGAACCAATCCGCGGACTGCTATTGAGGCAGCTTCGACGACAGCGGAAAGAACGGGGGAACGAAAACGCGCGGACGACAATCGCCTGCAGATTGCCACGACGGTGCAGTCATCTCCGCCGTTCTGAGGCGGAAGAAAGCCGGTCCAGGAACGTGCAGTGACACAATGGTGAGGGGGGAAGGGGGGGGGGGGGGGGGGATCCGCGAAAGCTTCTCAAAGACCCCCGACAATATGTCGGGCTAGAGGGACGCGTGAGTTCGGACGACGGCGTTGCCTGCAAGCGCTTCACTTCCGTGAGTTTCGCGGAGTTTGTGGCCGAGTGTAGAACAGTGGACGGGCTCAGAGCGCCTTAGTTTTTTGACGACCCTTGGCGACGCTAGAGCAAAGATTCACTGCTTGCGCACTTCTTATCAGAGCTACGACAAGCGTGGTCCCGCATAATGGGAGACGCATATGGTGATAGCGACGCGATTATTGCTTAATTTCCAGATTCTCAATTTTACTTTGGGAACGTCGATTTATTTTCCTAATTCGGCAGCCTCTGATATTAGTTGCGTTAAGGCGGATACACGGGCAAGTTGGTACATCATAATTAGGAAGGCAAAGCGGCGCAGAAACACGGCTGTGCCCGTTGTGCTGTCGTGTTCTTTCTCGTCCCGCGTGTCTGCTTCGTTCTGCCTTCTTAAAGATGAGATTAGGATGAAACAGGAAGGGAGTAGGTTCTAAGCTCGGAATAAATTTTGAGTCCTGCGCCAAATTCAGTCCCTCAGATGAAGGAATGTGACAGCGCAAACATTTTAAACGGCGACTGTTTTGCAAGATAGTACTTACCCACCGCGTCAGTTGTGGGACTTGTTAAGCAGGTAGCCTAGGCAGTGGCGCCTGGCTTCGGGCGATATCAGAGCGGGCAAACGCTCGCCCCGTAAGTTTGCAAATGCAGCCAGACTTTTTCAATCTGCGGTGCTTTAAGAATCGTCAGGGACAAGATTATACACTTTAGGCGTCTCTGCAATATAGAAAGTAACAGAACGAGTGGGATATTGTCGGCCTGAATTTCGGTCATCATTTGATATCTGAATTGACATCTTGCCTCGTTTACTGACCTGAGAGTTCAGATGAGCGGCAGAACTTGAAGGCGCTTGGGTAAGAAATGCCCATTTGTTGGCTCCACTTTAACCTGTCCAAGTGCTAACCGTACAATCCGTGCTTATGTTTCATGTCGAACATCGTAATAAATTGTACCCTTTTGTTGCAGAACTGGGCGCCACTCTTCTAATTCCGCGGCGCGGCGATTTTAAAGTACGATAATTATCGGCAGTAACTAGGCCGAGTTAAAAGATACGGCGAGAGACGTCATTGGTCGCTAATCTGACGTGGAGGTAGCGGCTGCTTGCCGCTGACGCTTTCTACATACACACTGACGTACGGCCTCTTTAGAACGGACCTCTCCCGAGATGGCAGTTCATGGTACGCCCCATTCGACGAAGAAGCCATGGCCAGTGTGCGCGCGCGTGTGTAGAACTTGGGACCTATCCAAGCGGCTCAGCTGGTGTAGTGTGGAGCTTAGTAGATGGGTGGTTGGGTGCGTGGTGGCGCTTCTGTAAGGAATGGTGTTGGGTGGGTGAGCAGAACTCCCGGCGCCCCTAGAGGATCACAGCAGATTGGGGCAACTTCCGGGTACCTTACGTGCTCGGAATGCGTCCGGAGGCGCACCCATTGGAGGGTGCTTAGAAGGTGGTACCTTCTTGGCCTCGAAGCACCCACCTCCGGGCAAATGCCAAGTCTTACGGACCATGGGTGCACGAAGGCCCTCGGTGGGCTCCGTATGACACCGAGGAGGCGACAAAAAGGCACAGTTGCCACTGTGCCGTTCATCGGTTTGGACTTAGGTCTAGGACAGGGACGGTGGCCGCAAAGATGGTTGCGTGAAACAGGGAAAATGTTCCCTGCTCAGCACAGAGGAAGAAGCGCGCGCCCGTCATGGGGTCCAGCTTGGGTGTCAGGCGTCATGCTATTAATGCGAAAGTAACAAAATCTAACGTAGACCTACCGCCCACGGCAAACGAACCGAAACCACCACGTGACCCCCTGACCTCATCGGCAGTGCCTGTATCATTAGGAAAGAAAGAAAACTAAAATATGTTCCGAAGTGGGTTTCCACTCCGGGGCGGCGCGAACAGATCAGCTTCGCTGGCCACTGCATTAGAGCCCTACGCCATTTTTTTAACATGGCATTTATTGCAGTGAAGCAATGTTCTTTGTACGTGAACGATATACAGACCATGAAAAAAAAAACAACCGCAAATCAACATAATGTATAATACGACACACCTAAACAACAAAGCACGAGAAAAGACGCGAGAAAGGGCACATCACTACTATATTCATATTACGACTCACTCAAGCAACGACGCACTAGAAAGAGGACAATGAAGAGCACAGCACTGGGTGTAGTTACAACTCTGGTTCAAATTCTGTTTGGGCATACAGTTCCGGCCTCGCCGTTACTTCGGCCCGGACTCCGCACCCGACCGTGGCCCGCTATAAATTTCTGATGATCGGCCCGGCTCGGTGCTCATTTGCTTTTCATGACGAAACTTCGCTTTAAGAAAAGAGGGAGAAACGCATTAAGCAGCAGTAAACAGACATGTGTGTAGCAGCTAAAACTTCCAGAAAGCCAGGAGCGTGACATCGGGTTCGTACCAGCGACTAACGTGCCTACTCAGGCTGGGCTACAAAAATTGGGTTATAAAAAGAGCCCTGCATGCCATTCTTTTCAGTGGCTCGTGAGGCAGCACTTGAGGATAGAAATTTTTAAAAACAACGGCTTTAGCGCAAGCGTAACCTGTTCCTCTCATAAGCGCATTAGGATTCTTAGAACTATGAGCGCATTGTTACGGAATTAGCTGTACTTACATGGCGTGGAGACTTCGTACCGCAGTGAGAAATATGGAATCATATCGTTTTCAAATAAGGAGAGAGCTCCTCTTCGAGCAGGGCTGGTAGCTTGATAAAATCGAAGCGCTCTCCAGATCCGAAGAGATGGATTCGCAATCCCAAGTACCACATCCGCATGCGTTGCGCAAATGTTCTCTGAAAATACAAAGTGTCTTCAATTAGCCAGCTTTTCGTTCGTCACAAACGCAGGCGAAGATATCACACTACTCAAGTGGACAGCACCCACACCATCTTGCCCACAGTGAGCGCTGGACAGATCGGCCACGATTTATCTACAGGTGAAACTGCGCAGTGAGCAAGCGTAGTTCTCTGGAAGGCTTCCACAGGTCGTTTCCAGAGCAGGCGTGGCTAGTCATAAAATGCGCTGATCGGTCGAGACAGTGACGTCGTCACAGGGTCACGTGAGATGGCCCAGCTCTGATTGGTCGCCGCGGTGTGCGACGTCATGAGACCACGTGACATAGCCATGTTTGCAGGTGCGCGGGCAGTTGGCAGGTGCGCTGGTCGCGTGACATTGCCGAGCGCGGTGGCGGGCTCGGGGCAGTTGGTAGCTGTGCTTGGTTGCATTTAGACGTGTATAGACAACTACGCGTATCAAGTCGAAATGGAGTCCGAATCAGCTCCCGGTATTTCTACCGTTGTGGAAAAGCACCGCAAGCGGAGAGAGAGGCCACCGAAGTACGTCGCTGAAGGTGGAGTACCGGCGGCTGCACAGGCTCAGCGCATGCGGCGAACAGCAGTGAAGGGGGAGGAGGAGCAGGCCGAGCGGATTTCAGACTTTAATGCTAACGCATTCTTAACATGTAATGTATTTAAGCGTCCCCTATGTTTTTATGCGAAAACATTAGAAGAGCCATGAAGGCGAAAACTGTCCGGCAGCCTCGGCGTCTGTGTGAAGCCTCCATCTCTGGATGGCGTTAGGGGGATTTTTCTCTCTGCACCTGTGAACCCCCCCCCCCCCTCTCCTCCTGCCCCTCTTCCCTTCTAATCTTGTAGGGGAGAAGAGAAAGAAGCTGGAAGACACTTACTCACAAAAATGAAAATGGCTAAGAAAATAACCCACACAGCAGCAGGCCTGCGTGTAGAGTATAAGAGAGAGATACAGAGAGGGGGAAGGTAGGGATGTTAACCAGAAAAGTTTCTGGTTGGCTACCCAGCACTGGGGAAGGGAATGAGGGGATTAAAAAGGGAACAGAGAAGGAAGGAGAAACACAGTCACAATCTGTCAATCAAGGCAGCTCTCGTAAAAAACAAAACACTGCCTTTTAAGCCTTGATGGTAGTCGACTTTTGTGGCCACGGACCGAGGATATTGGCCTCTGTAAAAGGCGAGGATCAAAGCGGTCCAGAGAACAACGCAGCCTGCGTCTTTCGTTAACGAAGACAGGGCACTCACCCAAGAGATGACTGATTGCCTCTTCACAGGCACAGTTCACACAAGAAGGGCTGTCGGCCATCGCGATCCGGAAAGCATACTGACTCGTGAAGGCAACGCCGAGCCACATACGGCACAGTAATGTTGCTTCACGACGCGCTACATCACATGGAAGACGGAGGCGCAGTCCAGGGTCCAATGCCCTGAGGCGACGGTTGCAAAACTCTCCCGTGTTCCACGCTGAAAGTGTGAGCTCCAGCCTCAAGGAACAAAGCCCACACGCTGCGTCAGCTCTCGTTACAGGGATAATGACAGGGATTCCTTCACTGTGGGCAGAACGGTCAGCTTCGTCGGCCTGATGATTTCCATGAATACCGCAGTGGCCTGGAAACCACGGGAAAATTATGTCATGTCCTTTCAATGTGGCGTCATGGTACAACTTGCGGATTTCTGCAACGAGTTGCTCGTGTGACCCGCGGCGTAGTGCAGATTGCAGGCCTTGAAGGGCTGCTTTAGAGTCGGTGAAAACTGTGCAGTCATTTACAGACTCCTGACTGATGAATTGAACTGCAGCCCGTAGAGCAACTAGTTCTGCACTAGTTGAAGAGGTGAGATAGGTAGTCCTCACCTTCATTAGAATAGACCTGGCAGGCATCACCACAGACCCAGCAGAACTTGTTGAAGTAACTGAGCCATCTGTGTAGACGTGTATGCAGTGTTTGTGGTTAAAATGCAGATGATGCAGTGGCATTTGTTTGAGAGCAGGCACTGGTAAACCAGATTTCTTAGTAATTCCCGGAATAGAGAGGTGTACCCGAGGTTCATGGAGACTCCATATGGGTGACCGTGGCCTTGAAGCATGGATGAACTGCGAAGGTAGATAGGCATGATGAGCTTGAATTACTTTTGCAAATGCAGTATGTGGTCTGAGTACGAGAAGAGCTGCAAGATGATGACTCGGAACTCGTGTGAGGTGCCGAATGTGTGTTCTCATGGTTTCAACAGCAATGTATGAAGTAAGAGGATGCTCCCCAGCGACAATAATAGTGGCTGCCGTTGAGGCACATTAAGGTAGCCCAAGGCAGATTCGTAGAGCTTACGATTGAACACTTTGATGTGTCTCAAGGTTTGTCTTTCTAATTTTGTTCAAAATATGAAAGCCATACCGCATGTATCGCAGGAACAGCGAACGGTACAGTTGAAGCATCGAGTGCACAGATGCGCCCCAGGACTTTGCCCCGAGGAAGGAGAGAATCTGAACAATCGTTATCGGTCTCTTTCGCATGTCGTAGAATATAAGAGTCTCACAAAGAACTATCTATGCTGAAATGAGGCTTGCAACTTGCTATTCTCTTATTGCTCGGGAAGGTCAACCTGAATTTCACAAGCCCCACCGGTGGCTGTGTTTGAAACAGCCACCTGCCGGGGCAGTGGCAAATCACTTGACCGCTGCTCAAATGCGCCGATAGTGGTGCGAGGACTCGCAAAATCTATGAATGTGATAGATTTTGCGTAATTGCGTAGTCGAAATTGAATGGAATCAGAACTGGAATAGATTTGCGGCTGAAAGAAGCATGCTACCATATTTCATCCGCATCAATCCAATTTATCTCCCTTAAATATTTCTCTAGATGATTGAAGAATCTAAGCCTAGCAGCCCCTTTAAAGGTGCAGTAAAAAGGAATCTGAACTCGTCTTTTTACCGCGGAAACTCGATCTACACGTTGCGAGCCTTCTTAGAAACTTCGAGTTTTTGTCCGATGAGGCCGATTTCCATCATTTAAATCGGATTACACGTCTCTGCTCCCGCCTTTTTTCAACTCACCGCTGAAGGTAGGAGCAGTCAACTAACGCGTGGAGTGCCTTTCAGGCAGTCGCGTAATGGCTTGGCTTTCGCTTTTATTTTGTTTTTTAGGTTTCCGTGAATAAATAGATACAGTCAGAGACTACATAGCTGCAAATTAGGCCCACGGTAGCGTGGAATCTGCTTTCGCCGGTCGTTACGCATCACTCCCCGGATGGCAGAGCGGCAAGCCGACACGGGACTGGCTGAAAGGTTGGTTGACTCCTCCTACCATCAGCGGCGAGTTCAAAAAAAGGCGGGAGCCGGAACGTTTAATCGATTTAAATTAGGAAAATCGGCCGCACAGGACAATAATTCGGCGCTGCTAGGAATGCTCAGAACGTGGAGATCGAGTTCCCGCGGTAAAAAGACGAGTTTAGATTCCTTTTTAGTGCACCTCCTTGAATAGCCGCTGACGCCTTTCCTAGTACTCCCCTTAATGCGTCAGCTGCAGAGCGAGGATATCCCGACTCCAGAGCGCAACACGCGGAACACATGTTCGTTTGCGACAGCTAACATGCTGAAGGAGAAATTCGCATTAGCTGCTAGCGGTGTCAGCCACGATGGTGGGACTCTGAAGGAAGACAGTGACGCATATGCCCTTCAATTGAGTGGATTTCGTCGAAAGTTTCCGCCGATTCGTTTTCAGGAATCCACATAACAAACACGACGGACTCAACTTGTCTCCTCTCTTCTCTTTTATATCTCCTGCATCAAGGGTAGCCAACCGCGCTTTGTGGACGAGAAACAACAGTTTTTCATGGCGAAGTTTCACGTTTCTGGCTGCAGGTATACGTCCAGAGGCCTTGTTTGCGTAGGCTATTGCCTGCAGCTTCTTCAGCTGTTTGCCCAAGTTTGTGACGATGGCAATTGCGTGATCTGAATAAAGTAGACCTTGATTCCTGCTAGCACCACAATTTCGACTGGCTGAAAAGTTGCTGATGACGTGATCTTGAACTCTAAGAGGGGTAAACATATTGCCGCGAACCTTTGTAGCGTTCGTTTGTAGTATTTGTTTGTTCACGCTTCAAGGCTGCCGACGCGCCGCTTTATCGCTTCGTTTGTGACACAAGACGCGCCTAGATTTATCTCGATTGATCGCATCCGGACAGAGCCGATTCTAGTTTGCGCCAGAATGTTCTAGTAACTTCTAAAGCTTTATCTCAAATGTTCGCTATCAGCTTTAAAAAGAGCACAGCCGACAGCGGCGGTCTTTCTGTTCGACGACCGCCGAGCACGCTTGTGCCGCCGCCGAGTGATTCAGTTTTTTGCGGGCGCAAGTCAGCCCAAATAAAGAGTTCCGTTTCGAAGACATCCTCGTTGTTTTCCTGTTCGCCGGACTGCAGTCACCACTACGTGACAATATAAGAAAAAAGATCGGCGGAAATACTCACGGGTATCTTCTGTATGCATGCAGCATACCGACGGCGGTTACTATCTATATGCTATCGCCACGAGATAACTTTATATTACTTTTTTGTTGAAATATGGCTACCCTTTATTATTTCAATGAAGCTCATGTGAGATTGAAAAAATTATGAATGCGATTGACGGGATTAAGCTAGCCGCATGCTCTTAACAATTTTCCTTTGAATGGATGCCCTCTGCTTAAAAAGAGAGAGAGAGGGTTTATTGACAGGAAAGGCAGAGAGGTTGGCCTGAAAAATGAACATCTGGCCTGCTACTCTGCACTGGGGAACGGGAAGAGGAGAAAAAAGAGGATCACGATGGGGAATGATGATGATGGGAGGAGGCAGATGAAAAAAGGCAAGGCACACTTGCTCATTGATCCCTCTGCCTAAACAGCCCAACTGCCGGTAGGACAGGCCCTTGCACGGCGCCCACAAGGTTGAAAAATCAACTTGCTTTCATATGACTGCTGCGTCGCATTTCTCATTAATATTTGTCAGAAGTGACGACCTTTTCGGCTTAATCAAGTTTTGCGTTCTCCGGCACAAGTTTATTTCTTGCCTCTATCGGTGTTCCTCACGTGCCGCTTCATCTCGCGGCACGATCGGATGAGAGCAGAAGACGACGAGCGCGCGCTCTTCGTGCAATCGGCTGCGCGCCGAGGCCCATTACGACAGAGAACGAGACATGGACCGGAAGGCTGCTGCACCATCTGCTGACGGCGGTTCAAGCCAGAAACCCTCGGACCAGCCCGACCACGACGACAAAAAGACCCGTGCGGACGACCGGGACATAGTAACCGTCACTGGGGCACAACCGATGGCATCGCTTCCCGAGGACACCGCCGGGCAGCAGCCAAGCACGAGCGCCGTTCCGGGAACCCGGCCACCCAGCGTCACTCCTCGCCGCTCGAAACCAATCGCGGCCTACGTCCGGGAATCTCCGGAGACAGACCCGAAGGAAGACCCGACACGAGATGTGACTGCAGGTGTGCGTCAGGACTCGTCCCGGCCGCCCAAGAACGAGTCACGTCGCACCAGCGGTAACCCCAAGAGAAGGCGAGAACGTACACCGCCGTCTGATTTCGACTTCCCATCAGAGCTGCCTCTGCCAAGCCTTTCTTCTGTGTGGCTACGCGAGGAACCACGGCGGGGCGCTCAGCACAACGACGACGGCAGCACAACCCTTGCGACCTCCGGTTCAACGTCGTCGCACGGACCACGTTACATTGTTCGTGCCAAACTGCACGAGCACACACTCGAAAGCAGCCCAAGGGACACGACTGGTAAGAGGCCCAGACGCGTCCAGGGCGGCTGGACCTCGAAGCGTCCAGCCACTTCCACTTCTTCGATGCAGCCTAACACGGCCGCGCAATCTACATCGGCGAAGACCTCTGGCAACAACAGCCCTGCTGTCAGGCAAGAAGACAAGTTCAGGGCATACAAAGGAGCGTTGGCTGCGTCGTACCAGCGCCACGTTTTGGACAAGACCAGCCTGGAAGCGCCCGAACGCCGAGGGCAGTCGCATCACGCTACATTCACCTCTACACGGGTCTTCCATGACTCGCCTTCTCATGGGAAGCGGCATGCAGCGGGCCACCGAACGCCAATGGCGCCGGCGCTTCCTGCGGCATCTCCGAGCTACAGCTCGGAGTCTGTGCTCGATTTCGGCGGAGCCCGGGAGCGTAGGGGAGCGCTGACGCCCACGCGGGACCAGCTTCAAAACCTGTACAACACGCTCATGGTCCTGGAGCACCCGCCGAAGAGGGAGCGACTCAGCCGGGCAGCCTTTAGGAAGAAGTTCTTCCTACCCAAAGGGACGAAGACGCCGTCGCTGTCAGCTGCGCCTCCTCGGCGCCGCCTTGACTCGGCGGCGAGTTTGGGGACTATCAGGCCGGCGGTAAGTCCGATATAATTCTGTCCTGACCCGTCCATACAACCCCCATGCCACGGAGAGCTCATCTGGCGCCGGAACTTATGATTTCGGCAATGGCAGATCGGTCAATTCTCGCTTCGACCATCGCGCATTTACTAGCCTAGCACCATACTCTGTCGCGCACCATCCCTTGTCAGTGAATGTGCTAACGCCGTCAATCTGTCCGCTACGATTCCTGGCCAGTGAGAACGTGCCACCTGCGGTCTGGGTGGACCACCTGGTCACGTGGACCCTTGTAAACGGGTGAGTGGGTGCGGTAGGGCTGGGGCTGCCGGGCTCTCGCGGTCATTTTGCATAGGGGGAAGCGAGGAGGTCGAGAAAATTTTGAAATATTTTTCATGCACGTATATTTCTTCTCGTTGCGGCAGTGGTTAACCATTGCCATAAACAATTGTTTATGGGTCTGTAGACCCACAGACGCGAACACTGCGCAAGTTGAAGCTGCCCTAAAAAGACTGAAAATAACAAGCCCGGGTCGCCACAGCTTTCGCACAGCAAGCTTAAACCAATAGTAAATATAAGCGAAGGGCGGACAGTTGGACTGGGATACACCCGTAGGTGAAAAATAAATGAAGGGGTAGGAACACCAGATGCAATAGCGGAGACAGTTCTTCGTCAGGCTCTGTAGGAGTTAGGCTCAGATATTCGTAAAAGGTTGCAAATCCGGTAAGAGACCGTTCCAAGCGATGCCCCTGCGTATTACTTCGCAATCGGCCAATGTCTGCGCCAGGTAGGATCTCTGTCAACCTGCCCATCTGTTTACGTCGGAGGTAGTTGGGCGTGAGCTTCGCCACTGGAGCGAGCGGCGTCAGCGTCGATCTTGCGCCGCAGGGGGGATCACATGTCTTCTCTTGATGCTTGAGCAGAGGGAGCTAGAAAAAGATATGCGTTTTAAAAAATTGCGAGGACACTTTGGCAACTAAAGTGTTGAGAGGCGAAAGCCGAGGACAATATGCTGTGACGACTTCCGGTGGATAGCCCCCGCCCCGGTGGCTCAGTGGTAACGGCACTCGGCTGCTGACCCCAAAGACGCGGGTTCAATCCCGGCCGCGGCGGCTGAATTTCGATGAGGGCGAAATTCTAGAGGCCCGTGTGCTGTGCGATGTCAGTGCGCATTGAAGAACCCCAGGTGGCCGAAATTTTCGGAGCCCTTCACTACGGCGTCCCTCATAGCCCTAGTTACTTTCGGACGTTAAACCCCAATAAACCGAAACTTCCGGTGGATGTGACGTCACATCATTCCCGTGGCTATATCGATACCGAAATTATACATCTTTTGGATCTTAAGTGTTAATTACGCGTAATTACACATTTTTTCATTTAATTTGACACAAATCCGACGTTTTTCCGAACATTTTGTGCCAATTTTCACTATGCCGTGACGACTTCCGGTGGATGTGACATCACACTTTTCCCGTGGCTATATCGAGGTCCGCGCTATTTCGATGCAATTTCGACATTTTTGCCTATAATTGACTAATTAAGCTGCAGTTGAGCTACAGTTAAGCTCAAACTTGGCTTCTAGGTCCATTTTTTCCTCCCCTATCTGAAGCAACCGTTGGTTTTCTTCTATCTTTTTTAGTTCCCGAGTTAAACGGGTGTGACACGCTTTGTTAACAGACGGCAGTATGAGCCATTAAGGGTTTTCGCCTTAAAGGGCAATGCTCGCGTTTTTTCTGTTGGCGAGTTCCTGCGTTGCATATTTTATCGTGCGTCGTAGCAAGCTCTGATTTCGTTCCGAAAGATGGGAGGCTGCGAGGAGCATGGTTATTTGCACTGAGAATGGGCACAAAAGCGAGGTTGCACTGTCGTGTGTGCAGCAAGCATTTCACAGAACAAGATCTCGTTCATGGAGTTGTCACTAAGCTGCTGAATAAGTAGCAGCCAACGCCTAAGGAGATACAACTTTACAGTCAAAGCGTTTAACGGGATCTGTGGGTTGGCCAAGACCTTGTATCGTCCCCACTACCCTATTCGCCTGCTTTAAAATAATTCAAAGCAGCAGTCGAACGGCATCGAATCTGCCGTGTAAACCGAAATCGACTGACCCGCATTTGATTTGTAATGCATCGATATGATTTGGCGTTCTGCACAGCTCTGCACCTGCCACGTAGAAATCATTTCCTCGGGATTTAGGGACCTGGTGTCCGCATAGCTCCGACTGCTGGCGTAGCAGCTTCAGTGTTGTCCATAACTGTGGAAACACGTGTGTTTAATCATGGCTGTGGAATGTTGGTCGCTGCACCGTTTTACCGGCGGATAAAACTTACCATGTTATTATTCGACTGCTCATTCGCAGAGAAAAGTGCTTTGTTGGCGAAGAGGCCTCAGTTGGACTCTAAATGGGACCATAAATATATGAATTCGAAACCTAAACGACCTGGGACGCATTGCGGAGGAGGAGAGCGACACACGTAATGCCACTATGCCAGCGTTATGCGGGCACTGCCGAGAAATGGAGCCACGGTACTTCCTTGCGCTCAGTACCCTCGGTACCGCTTCGGGGGCCTGCACACTTTCCTTAACTATTCGCGGCATTTAATTCAGCACGTCTTCGCGTTCCCGAAAGGAATTAGACGGAAAGGAATTGACGCGTTTGCACAAATTTCTAAAGTTCGAGGAAGTTTGGGGAGCCGACCATGCGATGCCAATCAGCCATCACCATCATGCGATGTCGTCGCCCGCCTGTCACCGTCAAATGGCTTCCCAAGAGCGCACGCCGTGACGAGATTAATATCGTCACCATGGTACCCCAGAATCGGGGTGGAAGCAGTATCAACATCTCCATTCCTTTGAGCGGCGGTGCCAGGCGTGACGCATCGAGCGATATCTGGATGTTTACGCTGGCTGCCTCTGATGGGCTGTTGGACGTTTTCTTGCTCAAATGCAATAACTGCCAGGACCCAACCCGCGTTTTAAAATGTCGTGGTGTCGTGCGCGTTGGCCAGCGGTGATACTTGGCGCTATTTTGTTATTTTAAGTTTTTTTTTTCGAAATGAGCCAAATCCATCTAAACGTAAACCGAGAAAAACACGAAAGTTTGTTATCTGCGCAAACCGCAGCGCTATGTTAGCTTTCATATGATGTGCTTTACATGCTAGTTAGAGCCGCTTTACACCACCATGTAATGAGAAGTTATGCAAATAATTTAGTCCATATCAGCATGTTAACTTTGGATTCGACTTTCTTTGATGTTAAATGCTGGATCTGAACCAGATCTTTACAGAAAACTTTTCCTACATTTGTTTTCGAGCTCAGTATACTCACGTGGTGCTTAAAAATGATTATGCTGAGAATGCAGTAGAGAAACAATTGCAACACTCCTTGTGTGCAATCAGGAGCACTGCTGTTCTTCAACACAAGGAAGTAAATGCGAATAACAGGCTTTGTGGCAAGCACTAAGGTGACAACTTTCTATCTCAGTGCTTGCTCATGCTTCGGCAGATGAAAAGTAAACTTGCTAGTATGTATGAATCTAGAATACTTTTTACTTCCCTTCAGCATTCTCAAGTCATGAGCACTACCATTATGGTCATACCGCTTTACGTTCTGTCCGCATCTGCCGGTAGACACGTACAGGATGTAAAACGACAGGACAGCGGCTAGTATTATCGTTTCCTGTCTGCCTGTGCTATTTCGCTTGTATTAAAGCCACTGCCAAATAGCGCAACCAAACGCTATAACGTTAACTGCAGCAGAAGCGCATCACTTGCTTCTTCAGCGAAAGGGCTAATGATCCCATCGTTATCTCGTCTTCAGGGCTCAGATCTACCGCCAATATCTTCGTATCCTTCCCAGTCGATGAGCAAGTAGCGCTGGGGGGAGAAATAAATGAAACCACGCTCGAAGCAGTACGACCTGTGAGGTTCAAGCTGACAAAGATAGATCTCACGAGTCTATTAGGGCCATTTTTGATTTGACGTAAAATTTGCGCACAGATTTTCTAGGGGTTACTGGGCACCTTTCGTTCTCACAGCTTTTCCAAGACTAACGTCTATGGATGAGCTTTCCATTACAACCTAAGGTGACTCAGTTTCTGTTTCTGGATTTTCCTCATTTCAGAAAGAAAAGTTATTTAAACACCTTCTGTGCCGGCACAACTTGACAGCAGGTGCCAGAGTGCAGCATGTGTACAGGTGCATACGCATCTAGCGTAACGCTACCTTAGTTTGCGTACCCGGTGCGAAATACAAGAGCATGAAAGGGCACGGAATCAACAGGTATTTGCACCAAGGTCAAAACCAAACCAAGCTGCAGAGTATCAGTATGAAGAACTAAAATATTCGGAGCTGAAATAAATGGGGAGATTTATTTAGTCTACTCCCCGTCCCTTCTCTTCAAAAATTATGACTATAATCGTCTCTGCATGCAGATTAGCCTCTTCTTAGAAAGCACTACCCGCCGGTACACGCCGCTTACGACGAGCCGTAAAGCCGCGATCTCACAGCCACAAACGCGTAGAACCGAGGCGCCCGGATGTTGAGCCGAAATTTGTTTGACGGCCATGCAGGACAAGGGAACTGGGACTCGGGGCACGGAACAAGACGACATCACGACATCGAGGGTGAAGCAGGTCTGCCTGGCCACGTGCGCAGTCATTGTTTTGACGGTGACTGTTGTGGCCTTCTTCTACCTCTTTCGCGCAACGCCCAGCCATCGGCCGAGGCAGTTGGTGTGCATCACGGACGACTGCCGGCTCCACGCGCTCTTCCTCGATTACAATATCAACAACACCTTCAGCCCATGCGCGGACTTCGATGGCCACATCTGCACCACCTGGACGCCATCGCAGACGTACACCGAACTGGGCGCCACAGCGCTCGGGCAGGTGGCTGTCAACTGGGTGGACAACTTTTTGCCTCTTCTGCGTCGGGCAGCAGACCCGATCAAAATTGCCGAAAAACCATTGGAGATGTACGAAGCGTGCATGAAAGAACGCGATGATGCCACGGCTGCCGATGCTGCCCTCTTCGCTGCCTTCCTGAAAGAGGTAAACCTTGTATGGCCAGAGAGATCGGGCGCAAACGCTCTAGGACTGCTAATCAATGTGGCTTACAACTGGCAGATGACATTTTGGCTCAGCTTCCGGGTCAGGATGGTTTCTGAAAAACACATGAAATTTTTTATCGTGGCCGGTGATCCCGACGTCCTGTTGCTGTTCGCCATGAACCATCGGTATGTGATGCAACGGGACAGCTACGTGGAGTACTGGATGAGCCACTACACAGCTCTGTACGGGAACACGTCCATTCCACCTGCGACGCAGATCAAAACTACCGCCAGAGAGCAGACCGACATACTTACTGTGCTTACTGACGTTCTGAAGAAAAAGCGCAGCTTGGTCACTGTCCTTCCCGTGGGGAACACCCCGACCTTCGAAGGACGGCTCACGTCGACGGACTGGCTAGAGCAACTACAGATGCATCTTCCTAAAGAGCATTTCCCTCCTTCCGGCGACCAAGTTGTCGGTGACAGCACTCTGCTCGAGGCGATTGGTCTGCTCTTCAACAAGTACAGCGACGAGCAGCTGGTTTACCACCTGTCCTGGCAGTTCATCCAGATGTACTTTTTGACCTTGGAGAGGACGCCGCTGCAGATCGTCCACTGGGGCAAGACTTACTCCTCTGCCTACGTACCCGTCTACTGCACTTTGTACGTAGAGGAAGTCTTCAGGCCGCTGCTTTCTGCCCTGCACATCAAGATGGCTATCTCGCCCAGCGACACCACACGGCTGAACTTCGCCCTTGGTGGGCTCATAGAGAAGCTCGTGTCGACGGTTAACTCGTCGCAGCTCGAGTCCGGGCCAAAGCGTGTCGCCATGGCCAGGTACCAGTCTATGCAGGTACAGATTTGGCCGCCGGGAAAATACTTTAACGACGAAGAAAACGAAAAAGCCTACAGCTGCTACCCGACCAACAAGGATTCATACGTGCAGTACTGGATCGAGTCTCACCGCTGCCTGCAGCGCACCGTGAACACTGCTTTCCATCGCGAGTCCACCGGCATGCACCGGCTGCTGTCGTCGTCACCCGTCACCTACGACCCCATTACGAACGAGCTCGCAGTCGCCGCCAGCGCGCTGGCGCACCCCCTCTACTATCCTCACGGCACGCCGGCCATGTTCTACGGTGGTCTGGGCTTCCTGATCGTGGCTGAGGCACTGAAGGCGCTGGACCGGCCGTCTCTCGCCGTCCTGTCCAACGCGAGCTCTACGCTCAGCAACTCGACGACCGACAAGGTACCGCGCTGTTTCACCGTACAGGAGAACGACACGCGCGCCACCTATTTTGCCGCGCTGAACATCGCCTACTCGGCTTTCCTCGAGGACGAGGCCAACGAAGTGCAGGAGCGGCGCCGTCCCATCAGCAGGGACCACAGCGAGGAGTCCGTCTTCTTCCTCACCATCTGCCGAATGATGTGCCGAGCGCGAAGCTTGCAGAGCGCAGGCTTGATTGACTGCAACGCGCTGTTCAAGACCTGTCCCCATTTTGCGAACGCTTTTGCCTGCCCCCCCGAGTCGGCCTTAAATCCCGCGGAACGGTGCTTCTCTTTTTAAGCGAACCGCGATGACTGCCACCTGGCATGCGTCTGACTCAACCCTCACAGGTAAAAAAAAGGAGACTGCATCCTTGATTTTTTTTTTGTGACACTCTTGTTTTTTTTTCTATTTCTGAATGCTTCTCTATGCCTGCAGTTTTTTTTTTTTTGAGTGAATTGAGGATGAAGGACTGAGAGCTGAAACATCATTGCCTTTGAGCCAAGCATCTGAACTCATTCTTGAAGGGCCTTGTTCTTGCAGATTTGTGGCTGCTCTGTCGATGCTTGGTTACGACAAGACTAACCAGTGATTGTGCACTTTGGGGGCGCCAGTGCTCTCATGTACATAGAGCTTCAAGGGCCTATCACCTTCCTTTGTCTTGGTTTAGTTTTGGGCCAGAGTATTCGCACTGAATTTACTCTGGCATGAGTAAACAACTGTGCCATGCATTTCAGAGCTGCTTGAACATGTTTCCTGGCAATGTTCACAACCCGTCCGCAGCAATGAATGCATGTGTCCTCTTCGCCTGTGTTGCTGTATTCTTCGATAATTCTTTTCTTTCACTATCACTCCTAACTTGAAAAGTTTTTCACAGGTCTTGCCTAATGCGCGTTATGCAGCGGGATATGCGGCGGGATACGTCCTGCTTTTATTTTTCAGTGTCAGCTGTATGCGACTCTATGGCATTTCAGATTATAGTGGTTAGCTTTTGTTTAAAGCATAGTGTGCAATTAGGTATAATGGTCTGCCGTCAGGGCAGAAATTGCGTCTTGTCAGTACAGATTTCAAGTATCAATTGCCGAATATTGCAGCCCAGTATTAGCAGTTAATTTGAGATAGCCTGTATCTGCTACCTTCGTTGTTGCTCTGCGCTGCAGGCGAATTTTAAAAAGCTTCATACTCGTGATTTTCGCTAACGACAGATTTTGTCTGAGCAGTGATGACCGGAAGTGCAAGTTTAGTTAGAACGCTCACGTGGATTCCGCAATTGCATGCTTATGAAGGGACGCTAGTTCTTTCTTCGGAACATCATGAACTTAAACAACGCGAGAACAGGAAATTTTCTTTTCAGCGACGCAGTTGAACAAATATACAGCACTAATGCTTTCGTTGAAAATTGCACGCAAGAAAACAGGCAAATTCGGTGTATAGCGACGGCGACATTAGGATTGGGCACAAAGGGCTCCGCATTAATTTACTGAAAGAAGACGAAAAACGTGATGAACCGTGGTCCAAACGAAGCCAGAAAAAGGATTTAATGTTAGCTATGCTGGCGTACTGATAAAGCTGAGAAGGATACGTGGAAGCTCACAGAGAGCGGTGTTGGGAACTCTTAATGACTATCGCTCCCCCATTTCTATCCCTCTTCCTCTTCTCTCCCTGTCCACTAGCCGTAGCTCAGGTGCTTCACGTTTCGATGGCAGATGCCGCGGCTAGCAGTATCTTTTCCTTCCATTGCTATTTTATTCTACCAATAAATAGCCACTAACATAACAAAAACATATAATAGCATATCTAATATATTTATAATGCGAATGAACACCTTGTCGCTTAGTCAACTGAGTGCAGCGCACTGGAATAAAATCGAGGTGGTTTCTGCTACTGGCGGTTTCTGCCACATCGACGCCACACTGCGGCAGCGACACGGACTACTACACGAAGGATCGGCGTGCGCTGAACAACGTCGTCTGCTTCGTTGCCCGAGTGTTTCGCTGGCGCATTGCCAGAGTTATACTGTAGAATTGCATCGAGCGGTGTCACATGGATGTCAGCGGGCTAGCGGTATAGAAGAGACGCTGTCGTTGTGTCAGTTTGAAGCGAAAGCTTCACTACGCTGGGCAAAGTCAAGGTCACCGTGCTTTCAGATTTCACCTTCATTTGACCTTCAGATAAAGCAAAAGAAAGGAAAGTGCATAACTGGCCCCCTGGGCGTTTTAAGCTACGAAACCGAGGAAGAGCGGCAGCGTTGGCGTTGAAATAGTTTTGCATTGCGATGATTTCAAGGAAAGGTGCGCATAACTGGCTCCCTGGGTCAGTGGACGCCTGAATCGCGCTTTGAGGTACGTGGGGTGGGGAGAGAGAGATGTGACCTGCTTGCGTTAACGCTGATAACGTTGTGGCAGACACGCGGCACTGCAGGAATGGGCCGCAGCGTTCATTGGGTGATAAAACTCGCCAATAACTGCCACCTGCCAGGGTGGCAGGGTGGGCGCGCTGCTTATCCAGTGTCCGTAACGCACACAATGTTACAGACGCTAAGCCGCGTATAGTTTGCCCGATACACCATAGCTTTCGCTATTTAACCAGGTACAGCAGCAGTTAAACCGCGCCTAGCTTTTTCTGGTGCCGAACGATACAGAGAGAACACTGGAACAGAAAGTTTCTTTCCTCTAGTGGAACGTTTCTAGAACCATGAGGGCGCACTTCTTATCAGGCACTCCTCCTGTATGTCTAATGAGATGATGTGCCTGGACTAGAAAGGCCTATGTAAATACCATGAAACACCGCTCAGCGCACATGACCAACGGGAACATTTCAAGCATGACGAGTTTTGTGCTTGATTAGTCTGTAATTGCGGATCTTATTACGGCATGCGTGTATAATGACATGGTGCTTTCGTGTTCACGGAGAAGGAGACGTGGTGATGAAACGATTTAACAACATTTTCTTTTCCTCCTGATTCTTTTTGCGCACCGATTGTCGGATGCCCTCGCTGTCGCTGGATTCGGTCAGGGCGATTCCACGAGAGATCACACTGCCTAAATATTTCAGAGCTTTAATTTCCACGATTATTTTATTTGTTATGCACGAATTATTCAGTAGGCCAACAGTGAATTTCGTTTTGTGAAAATGCTTGAATTTCAGGTGGAAAAATTATAAACGACGTCGTGGCAGAGGCAGCGTTTTCGCTCACTGCTGAATTGCGCAACTTTCCAGTCACATAAGAATCGAGATATTAGAGCCATGTTGGATATATTTTGCCTGCTAAAAGTAGAGGTGAGAAAGAATATATCAGTCTTATTGCCGCCACTTCATAGAAAAAATGTTGAAAAAGGCTCAAGTCTCAAATGAGGCTCTTTTCAAGAATTTTTTCCTCCTCAAATATAAAGCACGTCTTCTTCAAATTTACAGAACAGATAAGTATCTAGGTGCTAAAAGAGCGTACCGACTTTCACTGCTAGATATTATAGGGAAGCGAAAGTAACATTGCCTTCAATCTGTTGTTTTTTAATATAGTAGTGTTATTCAAAAATCAAAGAAAAAAACATCTCCAATTGTTAAAATTTCTTAAACAAATATCTTGAAGGAGGCGAAAAATAATACGCAAGAAGATGTTCCATTATATTGTTTCCAACAATATTACCCAAGCTCAGACCTGTAGCTTCTTGAGCATCGACAGCCAGCCAAAATGAAGGGGCAGTAAACACGCCCTCTACTGCTCTAAAGTTTCGCCAAATCCCAAGAATGATATCTTTTACGTCAAGAGAGAGCATACCTAATTACTTTTCATATATGAACACCGATCTGTGACGTAAGCAGGATTCGATGGCGCCGCTATCGCCGAGTGCGGGTAGCAACTGTGAATGTGGCCCATAGGAATACATGTAAACAAAAGCTCTCAATATAATTTTCTGAATGCACAGTGCACCTGTTACGTTGTCTTTCATTTTAAAAAGCCGACTACATCCTAGAAAGGAAGGTGGAAGTGTACAACGTGATTTCAAAGCCAACAGTATTTTTGAAACATCACAGTTAAGTGCTTGCCAGAGACGTTTCACAAATCCACATTCTGTACTATAGGCTCTTGAAGTCTTTTATTAATGAAGAAGGACCTCATTTACTCATTTTGGAGTCCCTGTGATAGGCAGAAGCTTAAAGAAGATACTACATAGGTTGAAGGAATGCTTACTCCAGCATACCTATAACAATCTAGCATAGAACCAGCATAACCAATCAGAATAAATGAACAGTGGCTAAAAAAGAAACCAAAATATATATTTAAATCAAACGCAGATTAGAAAATAAAACTGGCCACGGTATGCCTGGAGTGGAACGACAGAGCGATTGCCTGGGGCAAGCACAGGTTCATAGATGCATTGTGCAGTAATAAAACTGCATTCAAAACATTTCTTTAAATGCATTAAATGCATTCGTAGCTGTTACCCGCACTTGCCAATAGAGGCGCCACCGGATCCTGATTACGTCACAGATGGGTGTTTGTCCAAAAAAAAAAATGTAATTAGGTATTTACTTTTTTGACGGAAGAGATCTCAGTCTTAGGATTTGGGGAGAATTTAGAGCAGCGGAGGGATGGTTTCCTGCTTCCGCTGCTTCATTTTGGCGCTCCTGGCAATGCTCGAGAAGCTACAAGTTTGAGCTTGGGTAACATTGTTATGCAACAGAATTATGCAACGTGTTCCTTCGTATCCTTTTTCGACTACTGCAAGAGGTTTGTTGCAGGAGTTTTAAGCAAAATCGGGAATGGAATTTTTTTCTTTTGATTTTTGAAAACCACTACCTTTATCCGAAAATGCCAGATTAAGGGCAATACTTCTTGTACTTCCCTGTAATATATACCAATGAAATTCGGCACAGTCTTTTAGCACCTCGATGGTTGTTTATTGTGCAAATTTGAAGATGTTCTTTATGTTTGAGTTCAAAAAAATTCTTGCATATAGCCTCATTCGAGGCATGTCGTTTTCGATATATCTTCTAGTAAGCGGCCACTCTCTCACAATGGAGGCAATAAGCCTGACATATTCTCTCTGACCTGTATGCTTAGCACAGAAAATATATCCATCATGTCTTTCATATCTGGATTCTTGCGCCAATGCAAATTTGCAAAATTAAACTGTGTGTGAAAACGCTGCCTCTGCCAAGACGTGATTACCAATTTTTTCCTCCTGAAATATTAACATTTTCACAAAACAAAATTCACTGTTGGCCTACTGAATAATTCGTGCAAAATATATAAAGCAATCAAGAATACTAAAATTTTGAAATATTTGGGCAGTTTGACTGTCGTGGAATCACCCGTCAGACAGATGGCAAGAATCTAAATGTTATCGGATGAAAAGAATTGTACTATAGCGCCCTTGTAATCATTCCAAACCTGCCGTCCACTGCTTACGAATAAAACGAGATCATAAGGTGCGATTAGTGGACCATTAGAATATTCACTCTGGGGATATTTCAAGGATTATCAGCGACTCTGTACTGCGTCGTTCGCCATTTTTTTGGAAAAAGGCTCTTCTTCCTAAAGCAGCTTTGGCAGTGCGTAGCGGTTCCACAAAGGCGACGCCCAAGCGCCACATCCAACGCTGCATCTGGAATATGTTCTCTGCGTGTTGAAAGCAGGGGCAAATAGGAATGTGCAATGGCCCAGGGATTTGGCAATGGTCCCAGACGGGTTTTCGCAAAGGCGACTGGATCTTTACTATGACGTCCATTGTGTGCACGCCCGGTCTGGCAGCACTTCTCAACGCAGCTACAAGCTTCTTTGGAGATATTACTGCGACCCGTTGAACGTGCGCGTTGCCCACTCATCCTGCAGGCAGGTAGTACATATTTGATTTTGTGCAGCACTATGAGATCTCATGTTCCTCGGTGGTTTCGGTGAGAACGCGTTTGAAACGCGTTTGTGCGCACAGGGCAAACAAGCACCGCGGCAGATGTCTTCTGCGTATTACAAGCCTGGCGTGTTTAGTGTCTTTTAATGCACGAAGGCAGCGCGAAAATGCGACGCGACCGGGCGCTCGTGCCTGGCAATTTGAAATCGCGTGCAGTGCATCGTTCTGCGCGAGCGACTAAACCGAGCTGCAAAGGAAATATTGCAGGATACAAGAGATTGCTTGCATGTAGTGCGAGTTAATACCGCCCGCATTTTACGCCGTGCTCTAATTCACTGTCACTACGCTTATATGACCTCAGGACGCGCGGTCAAATTTTCTCATTCTGAAGTTCTTTCCTTGCATAGTGCAGGTTGGCGCTTCTGTTACCGAAACTAGCGTATAATCAGGCTACAGCAAAGAACTGTTGGAGTTGAAAACGAAAGACTCACAATAGCATTTTGTGAGCTCCACACATCATCGATATTGCAATTTCAGGCTAGCCGCTATTTTCCCTTTTTTTTTTTCAAAAGTGCCTGTGCAGATTTCAGCGAGTACATTGTATCCACCACTCTCATAATTTTCTCATTTTGATAATGGAAGGCTAACAAATCGTTGTATTATCGTATAGCAGTGGCTGAAAAGTGCTCGAAATTGACATGAGGTTGACATGAAGTTGCATTTGTTGCCGGCCTGGTGTAGTGCTTGCTGAGTTCAAGTTCACATGCTTCCCAAGCCGAAAGAACACATCCATGCCTTACAAAGTTTAGTTTCAAAGGCTGTGAGTCAGTGCTGTCTGCTAGATGTCATTGTCGAGCTGATGCAAGTGGTGTCTGTAGCCGCATTACAGTCGCACTAAAGCTGATGGTGCTACTGAAGAGTGTTGGCTACAAGGAACCCTCACCAGAAATGTGATGTACCGAGATGCCACAGCAGTGGAGACGCCCTTCCAGGATAAGGACGCTTGGATCTGTGATTGATGCCCCCTCTCCTTCTCCATTTTCAAGGCAGCTTGAAAACGCTGAAATCGTTGAGACAACGTCAAAACTTGGACCTACACCAGTTGAAAGCCCTCTTCAGTAGCTGATCCCACTGGTGCCACGCACTGGTTTCAAGCACATTTAGAATTTCAAGCACATTTAGAACTCGAGATGCTGTGTGGAAGCGCAAGCACTGCAACAGTCTTAACCACACTGAAACTATTTGACTCCTGTCACATGTTACGCCTGACAGATGGTGACTTCCCAGCCTGGTCATGCAGTCATCTTTAATGTGCGTGCTCCTTTATTACCAGAATGCTTGAGAGAACGTAGCAAGTCGTCTACTGGTCCACTTGGTTCATTACTCAACGTGATGGTTGCAAAGGAAACCAGAAAAAAAAAACTAAAAGACATACTGGGTTCACTAGTATGTCATGTTTCGTGTCTTTCGTCCCTTCTCAATCAGAACATGCGCACCAACTCGTACTGCAGTCTGCCAGTCTGTTTCACGACTGCTGAAAAAATATTGAGAAATAGATGCTGACACAGGAAGGACGGGAAACCACATTATAAGCAGTGAAACTAGTAGCAGGTAATTAGCAAGTGCCCGTGAAAACAAAATAATTTCATTATCTCAAGTGCACAACACTAGCCTTGACAGCATCCATCGTTATAGTCATCCACACGATGAATCTTGCATTTCTAGCGGCTTATAAAGGCAACTATCATGTTGGTGATTAAGAAGGAATGTTCAATGAATGTGTTTCTGGATTGCATTTCTTTGTGTAATATATGCCTGGAAAGTTTCATGGAGTTTTCATTTTTCAGAACCTATCTTTAAGCGGCTAGTTAAAGTATAGAGCCACAGCACGTTCTGCTACCTGGCACGATAAGCCTGAAGTGACTGGTAGGTGAAAAGATTAAGGATTACCTAAAAATATGTTTATTATATCCAGGGGTTTAAATATCTAAGACATAAGGGATGGAATTAAAACAACACACAAGACAACTGCGGCTAACGAGTTCATGGAATAAAGCTTGGCTCCTTCGTTTGAATGCCTCGCCATCTGGCGTTGTGCTGAAGCACTCTACTTGGACGGAAAAAGGCCCCCAGAGCCTGACCTCGGACAAAGACCTGTCAAATTTTAGGTCCGTTCAGCCAGTCTGTGAGCACTGTCGGCTGTACAAAATTAGGTACTAGGTAAGGTAAAAACCAAGACTATGTTCCTTGCACTGCCTTTTCCGTTAGCCGAGTGTCCCAAAATACAGTGCAACCAATTCCTTGCACCTTTGCTCTCCACTACGCTAAAAACAAAGACAGAATATGCCGAGCTCATTACTGTAGGTAAAAGTTTCCCTTCACATGTAAGACGTGTTGGGTAGCTTGTGATCTCTGCTGCTCCTTTTACACTGTTTCTTATTGCAGGTACGCCATAATGACTGAACAGCCAGCCATCCAACGGCACATGAGTGTTATGAAAGCCACCGGCCGTGATTTCGAGAGACTTCCGAGTGGATTGTTCATATTCATCTATCATGACAATAGTTGGGAGCTCACCAGATCGACCATTCGACCCATGTGAATGCCCTTTGCACGGCCTCCTTGATGCTTAAAGGCCAAAATTGACCATATAGGAGAGGGCCAATGCTCGAAGAGGGGCACCCAGGGCGTATTTAGCAGAGCTAGGCGCGATACTTCAAAAATGTATATTCGATACCGATACCCGATAGTATCAAATATGTTATATCTCAGATACCGATACAAGATAAGGAAACGAAATTGATTTCCGATAGAGGTACTCGAAACCGTATCGTCGATACTTCGATACAGCACTGAAATAACCAGTTGTAATATGATCAGATAAGCAATTTCTCCGTGATTTCTGGAATTTTTAGTCCATTCGATATAGCGCACTGTTTCTGAAAGGGCTTAAACGAATCCAGCCGCACAGATTTTTTTAAGCTCCACTGTTAGCGCATCTGAAGCCATGGTGACGTTTAGGCGACCGCTTCCATAACAAGCCTAGCAAAATCATTTTTTTAGCTGATATTCTTCGTGCGAACCGGTCTGTCAGCAATTGACTACATTCGAATAAACTTGAAACTTCTTCTGATGCTTTTAGTTTGTTACTGCTGCATTTACCGAGTTGCCTCTGCCTTTGCCCTATGCTAAGGTGTGGAAGCTCCGTGCGCTGGGGAAAGCCGAACAGGTTATGTCTATCAGACGCTCGAAGCTGAACATTCTGAGTTAAAAACTAGAAGCAAAACAACAAAAATGAAAGGGCTGAAGGTTATATCAGGAAAAATATATCTTGCTGATCTCTGTTATTTAGATGTCGCAGTTACTTAAAGGTCTTAAATAACAGCATTTCCTCAAACCGCCAGTCCGAAAGAGCCCCGCGATGCGGCCGTGCTGTAAATGAAGCAAACACAAAACAGCCATTCTATACAACAAATATGAGCGTTGCCTTGTGTTTGAGGGAGGAGCACTTTATCAACGAATAAGAGTGAATCATAGCCACGTCCACTCAGATATCCTGGAGGCAGTTAGGAAAATTGGCAGTGGCTTAGCTCTGCTATGCCAGGACATACGTAGCGTGAGGTGAGGGCGAGGTGTCCACATCTTGGTGGACACCTGAACCAGAGGGAAGGCGCATAACTGCCCTCTTGGAACAGTGCACTCCTCAACCATGCTTAAAGCCAAGTGGCGGCAGTGACAGGTGTGCGCTGCATGCGTTGGCATTGACAACGTTGTGCCAGAAACGCGGCGCTGAAGCCTAGGCCGTCTGCTACCCTCTGGAAACGCGCGCCTGCCAGGTCTATGACGTCACGGTTTTGGAATGCGCAGCTGGCGTGTCTCCCTCGCGCTAGAGTTACTGTATATGCTACCAAAGGTGGTAGCATATACAGTAACCATGGAGGAAAAAAAACTGAGGAGGGAGCGTCCGGCGACAACCTTGAAGCCTAGTCTTAACAAGTAAAGATATAGCAAAAAAAAAGAGAGTGTGTCCCCCCGTGATCGCACCACGTGATAGCGTGCGGGTCGCGCATACGTGCGCACTAAAACATACCGGAATCAAAACATGAAGGACCGGCTCGGAGAGCGAAAAACTGAGGGAGAAAACGACTTCAAAACACTCGGCTTGCGAACGCTGGCCGCGTGACGTCATGCTCCCTCCTTAGTTTTTTTTTCCTCCATGACAGTAACTCTACCCCGCGCAGCGGCTGCGGCGGCGGCTACGGCGCACCAGCTGCGCAGCTGTGACGTCATTCGCTCCTGGCGCATGCGCAGCTTGGCTCATCCACTCTCACGCGAAACTGCTCATCCACGGCCAGTGTAGCTCACGCTACAAAACTGAAATTTGATTAGCGTCGCGTGAGAACTACGCCTTCTTGAAGCGCTTACTTCTCCAAACGAAAAGAATGCTTCAGCTGGTGCATTCAGCGCTGTTGGCACTGATGACCCCATTGACCTGCGTGTAGAAGAGTGCGTGACCTTCGTCGTACTGATAAAGTCGATCATTGCTTGTTCTGTAAACACCTAAGCATGACAGTGCAAGTCTTTCATTTCTATTGGCAACCAACCCAATTTGAAATAGAAGTGAAGAACGGCAGCCACCATTGCTTGCATTGCACAAGGTTTTATCTACAAAAGTTCGCTCAACTGATATTTTCACTGGATTCGCTGAGTGTGAAGAGTAAACATAATAAAAAATGCTTTCATATAAAACCGAAGAGTGCAAAGGGAAAAGAAAAAAAAATGGGAAGGGAGGCTTCAGCGCCGCCATAAGGGTATGACGCGATAGCTGTCGTGGGTTAATGCCCGTATATGCAGAATTCTTCATTATATGCTTAACATTCATGGATGGCGGCGAGTCCTCATATACCACTACCAGCTCGCTGGCGCAGTGGTTAAGCGATACGCCACTGCACTGGCAAGTGGCTCTCTCTATCATACCCACCGGTATATGGATTGTGCGGCCCATGTTGATCTTCCCGAGCAGCCTCTTGCGACCAGTCATTAATTTAATTGCGACCTGTCGCAGTGCCCAGTTTGCTCTCAATCCGGTCGGCAGGTTACGATGACGCCACGAGGTTACGTGGGCAGGGTGGCCCAGCGGCATCCAAGGCTGCTTCTCTGAGGATTTTTCGTGGATTTTTCTGTGACATGAGCTCCTTAACTTTTTCGCGTTAAAATGCACTTGTTCGAGAAACATCCCCACGTAGCACACCCACACTAGTGCGGTATGACGTGACGCTGTGTTTATTTTTTCATGTTCCTTGTCATCGCTTCAGGCACGCAACTTTCTCTCCGGCACAAAAAACGCGACCGGGCCAGCATAGAAGGAACATGACCACGCGTCTGAGCTCCTACAATGTCCAGGAATGTTCTCGGCATTTTAGGCGCCATATTCAAACGTTTTAAGCGATCTTTGAAATGCGGCCGAGAGCTACGGTCATTCTGATGCTATAGCGGCTACGAAGTATGTGTGCAATTGCTGGGAAAATTTCAGAGAACCGCATTCGCGTTCATCATTCATCCGGGTATGGAAGGTATATGGCTGTCAAGCCCAGTATTGTCAGACCAAGCGGATAGAGCCTGGACAGGTAAAATGCATACAGCGGTGCCCTTCCAACGCTTCTGCACTCTGGTCTAGGACCTGCATTAGTGCACAAAGTGTTGCATAAACGAGGCTCAAAATTCTCTTTTTCTGTTCGTGCGGAAGTGTTAGCGCATGATGTCGTCGATTTCAGCTGTGCTAACGACGCGGGGTTTTACATCAATACCTAAACCGCTTTTCGAAGGCAGATACGCACGGCATCACTGAGGTGATTCTGGTACTAGAAACAGCAGCCACAGCCTTCTGGGACCGTATTATATGAGCTGTCCATTGGAAAACGGCCGTTGCGCGTCCGTCTAGTCATCTGTCATTGATCACTAAAGCCCGTGTCACACTGCGGAAACACAACAACGACATGAACCAAGCATGTTCGCAAGCGAGCCGTCAACACCAACTCGTCCCACAACTTCTTGTCACACTGCACGAACGGCAGGAGAAACGAGACAGGTTGCTGGCGTGTTGCCTCGGTATGACAGCTTCCGGGAACCGGAACAATAAACAAACAGCGTTCGTGGACCCGGTTGGCGCTGTTCGCCGGCCGGGCGAATTTCCTGGAGACACCGCACCAACCAAACCAAGCACTTTGTGGTGATTCACCGCTTTTGAGCCTTTCGTGCTTGGAAACGTCGTTTGCAAAGTGCAAAAAAGAGCGTTTCCTTTCGTGGTAATGCTTTCTGCTGCGGGTACGGCGTCTTGCAAGCGGGCGCACACAGGCGGGAAGGTTGCCGTGGCCACCGTCGGCTGGCGGATGCGGCCGCCGTGGAGAAGCACGTTCGATCCCCGTCGCATTCTTGTGACCAAGTGCACACTTCTGACGAACGCGGCTCTGTAGGGAGCCAAAAGGAATTTCTTGTTCCAGGGACTGCCTCGGCCGCGAGCTCCAGCAGTTTCTTGACGGGTTTGTGCGCGAGAACCACCCGAGCAGGAGCCGGCATACGAGTGTGCCAGTTGCTCGCGTGAACATGCCGCCGTCGTACTCGTGCTGCCAGAAAAGTGACCTGATCGCGATGATTGAAGAGAGGCGCTTTCCATGGGATATAACAGACCCAAAATATCAACGGTGTGATTTGAAGGAATCTGTGTTTCAAGAGATCGCTAGTTGGGACCGTATTTCACAGGTGAGCGCGAGTTACCAGTTACCTGTCCTGCTATTTTTGAACTTGAGATGAACAAGAAAGGAGTGCTGCATTTTTTTCTTTGAGATAGCAATCAGAATAGCTTTACTGGGTTCCCACCTGACTGCAGGAATGATGCGCATAATTATACCTTTTTTAGTACTCTGACAGCGTGGAACAAACTCGATGAATCTGCCAAGATTGTGGCGTGATTTGTAGTGACCGGCCGGCTTGATAATGCATTGTGGAACAGCAGCGCAAAATACAAACTGCGTAGAAGTAGACACTGGCCACAGAAAGTAGACGCGTGTAGCCCGTGTTTAATTCTCTCGCATGAAGTTTTCGAACACGCTCAGGCGCCCTTCGCCGCTAGCCGATCATCCAGCGCGGTTCCTCTGCGGTGGCGGCTCGCCGTCCGAGTCAGAATCGATCAAGGCTGCACCTCAGCCGCCGCGTACGGTCATAGTTCGTCTGATATTCTGCAAAACCACCAGTAGCTACGGCAGCGCAAGGTGTCTCCAGTTTTCGCAATTGTGCACACGCACGGAGGAGAGCGCGCGAGCAAGAGCAGAGAAGCGCCGGGGAACGCGATTGAAGTGGTTTTTCTGGTGTGACAGAATGTTTCTGAACAAGTGGCGCACATGAGGCCAACACAGGCTGGCGGGAGACAGCGACACGTTTCCCCACTGTTCGTGTTGACGCAGTGTGACAGGATCGCCAACCGGACGAAAACACTGTTTTGTCGGACGGGTTGGCCGACTGTTTCCGCAGTGTGACTCGGCCTTAAGGCATACCCGCGGCTTTCAAGCGTCTGTGGAAAGCGACTCGGCCAATGGGTAGAAGGCGACCAGACCTCACCATTGCCTGGCATTGTCTGCGATATGCAGCCACTGGTGAGGTGCATCACAGCGCTCTGTAAACAGCAGGCGACCGGACCTGACCACTGACTGGTTGCCATTGGTTGCGATATGCAGACAACGGTGGTTTCGTGCCGCCGCGGTGGCTCAGTGGCTATGGTGCTCGGCTGCTGTCCCGAAAGACGCGGGTTCGATCCCGGCCGCGGCGGTTGAATTTCTTTGGAGGAGAAATTCGAGGCCCGTGTACTGTGCGATGTCAGTGCACGTTAAAGAACCCCAGGTGGTCGAAATTTCCGGAGCCCTCCACTACGGCGTCTCTCATAGCCTTAGTCGCTTTGGGACGTTAAACCCCATAAACCAAACCAAACCAAACCAAACAACGGTGGTTTCCGGTCGCCTATTACCCATTGGCCGTCGCCGTAGCTCAGAGGTAGAGCACCGGACGCGTAATTCGGAGGTCGTGGGTTCGTATCCCACCGGCGGCATGTGGTTGTTATTTCTTCTGCCTTTCTAATCAATTAGCTTTAAGCGATAACATATTCAGTAATATTCTGAATTGATCAACACCACAAAATAAATAAATAAATTTAAAAAAAATCACCTGTGCCCCTTGGTTTCTGTGGCTGTTGGCTTCTCCCAATGGACGGTTGCTTTCCACCGACGCTTGAAAGCTGCGGGCATATCTTAGTGACCAATGAGAAGGATCAGACGGGCGCGAAATGGCCATTTCAAACTGGGCAGCTTATAGAATACGGTCCCTGAAGGCGCGGAGAGGAGGAATGCGGTTGTCTGCAAAGCTTCCAGTGATTCCACGCAAGTGTAGCTATTGCCGCCACCGGTGTTAGTTTCTTATGCACGAACAAGATCGCCAGAATAAACAGTTTGCTTTTCCGTTTGTCAGTCTCGCTGTTTTCCTTAATTCCGTCTCTGCTGCGTGACATCTAGTGGGAGCGCAGGACAGCGGACTTGTACCTCCGAAGATAACGTGCCTACCACTTCGGTTTCTTTCGGCGCCATGAGCTTCCCTCCTGCCCCTTCTGTGACGAAGCCTAGCGAGTGCGCAGGATTCGTGTGTGCGATTTTGGCGATTTCGGAGAGTGAATTCACAGCTCTTTGCGCATGCAAATAGCCGTAGAGCGTAGTTTTGGCTGCAGTGACTTCAAAGCGACGACTGCCTACATCGCAGGACGCCCGTACAGTAAGGGAGAGGTGCCGATGGCCCGGTCTGCAGAGCATGTGGGTTGAAGGCGGGCAGGCAGTCGTCAGTGTCGACTGTGGACAACAAATTTGGCTGATTTCATTAATGCAAGTGGTGTACAAACGTATTTTCAGGTAAAGCGATCTAAATTCAAATATTGGTTACATCGCAGGAAGCAGATACAATTAGAAAGAAGCGCCGTACGTACGCAAAACGTTTCCCAAGCAGACGATAGCAGCATCGGCTCTTATTGCAGTGTTATCGTAGTGTGTAAACGATTCAAACTACGTTTTCTAAGCAAGAGTAGATAATATTTAAGATATGGAGAGCCCACCTTGCGTCATGCCAAGGAAACGATCAGTACTCTTTGAGCACAGCTATGTAAACAACCTCAGCGCTGGGCTACAGTAATCGTAATCATCGCATTCCTCGCGGACTTAGCGCACGCCGAGTAAATACTAAATGATGCGCTATTATCTTGGAGCACTCATTTAGGTGGCGGCGACTACTCGTCAGTGCGGGCAGTGAAATATTCGAGTCATGTTGGCTTCTGCTAGCGGCTTGGTTGTGCAAAAGGGATCTACGAGCCGAAAGAAATGTATGTCCGACTTACGCACACACACACATGCAGCGGGGAGGCAGTCGTATTTGGCACTTTTCTCTGCTCCTTTCGTGCCGCAAGGTTACTCTAGTGCCACCTTGTGATAATTTGAGTTTATTTATTGAGCCGACTAATAGCGGGCAAGAACAGCCAGCGACAGATCGCCACGTCGTTCACGGCCCACATCGGCGAAGGCGTGCATGGCACGTGCCTTTTTTCACATAAGGGGGCGCTTCACTGTTTCTAAGTGTAAATAATAAAGCAGGGCTCCACCGATTTCTGTTTCCTCAATAATCAGAAAACTGGCGCTACGAGCAAGTCCGCTTTCCTAAGGATCACTAAGCTCGCGCACTAAGCTGAAGGCTTCCGAAAAGAAAACACGAAAACTGCATTTTATTTCGCTAAGCTAAAAGAAAAAAAAAACTTTTCGAGCAACCGCCGTTCACGTTGTGCGAGCAAGCACCTCAACGCAGCGAACAGCGCGCAGCAGACTACGCGCGGCGGATATGCCCTCGTGACGTCATCAATCAGTGGTGCAGCGGTTAAGTGACACGCCACTGCACTGCGGTGGCAGGTGCAGGCTGCCACCTGTGGGGGCTTGTGCGACCCAGGTTGCTCTTCCCCCTGAGCAATCTCTCTCGACGAGTCATTAATTTAACTGCCGCTTACCGTGGTGCGCAGTTTGCAGGTTGTGATGACGCCACAAGGTTACGCAGCTTATAGGCGGCCCACCTGGTTGCTTCTCTGGTGATTATTCTGGGATTCTTCGCTCGCGGTCAACGACGGCGTCGACGACGATGACGCCGGGTTTTCTGCGATACGAGCTCCTTAACGCTGTCGCGTTAAAAAGGGGCGCATCATTCAGCCCCTGTGACGTGCATGTAGCGTACGTAGTACGAGAATGTACAGTCGGGGTCAAAAGTCTGTGGACCTCGTGTTCCTCAAACGGAGCCGATAGCTCTATATTAACCGGCTCCCGGAGACCACACTTGTTGAGGTGAAAGTCAAAATTTTGTTCTTTCATCTCCACAAGTGTAGCCTCAAGCCGCCGGCTGAAAATAGAGCTATCGGCTTCGTTTCAGGAACACGTGGTCCACAGACTTTTGTCCCGACTGTACCTTCCAAATAAATGCGCCTTGCCAGTCTACCCGATGACAAATGGCGACCACCGGTCGCGGCCGTTCATGCTCTTTCACCCTGACGTAAAGATGGCTGCACTTTCCACTAGCGCTAGGCGTCGCCCGTTCAGCTATGGGTTTCTATTATTTTCGCTTTTTCTGGACTGCCGCTTTATTTCCATGGGAAGGAGTGGCACGGAAGCTTAGGGATGGTCGTCGCTCTCCGCTCCTGCAAGAAGCGGTGCTTTTCGAGTGCGGAGCCGAGTTTGCAGCGCCTCCTCGTTCGCTGTAACCGAGTAGTGCAGCTACAGGTGTTCGCTGTATCTGAAGCGCAATGCCATTGTCCAAATACTTTTTTTACGGCAGCGCTACCGTCGTGCGTAATAAGCGAGCGTTTGTTATAACTGTGGCCGTTATAAGTCGGATCTACTGTATCCTCTTATTCGATTCGGTAAATAAATAAAATAGTTCATGCTCAAAATCATTCGTAACTACTCGAATTTGTTCTCAGTTTTCGAATCCTTTTCGAAATTGACTTGAAGTTGGAATAGGAAGTATTCTCGTGACGTCACGGGCCCCACTTCGTTGTAATGCGCGCAGCTTTAGCAGTGCGGCCAGAGCAGGGTGCAATAATCTGAGTATTCACGCGCGGCGACCTTTCGCCGTTCTTCATGCAAAACAAAACGGCGGCCACTTAGATGTCGGGGAATACTCTCTATATGAGGTATTCATGTGACGTCACTGGCTCACTTTTACGGTACAGCGCGCAGCTCCTGCAGTGAAAAAAGCAGCAGTCGGCGATAAGACGATTAGATATGCTTGCTGTCTCTCGCCGTGTTGCATGCACCACAAAATGGCCGCCACTGCGACGTCAGTGCATACTCTGTATGCTCATCGTAGTTCTAGTCGACAACTATTTCAAAAGAAAACAGAATTTGAATGGGGATCGTCCAACTGGTAAGGGCGGAATATCAGCGCTAGCTGGCATGCACTAATGATAGCGCACTGAAAGATGCTGTCCCTCCCTTCATCGTTATACTCGGCTACACGAACGCGAAGTACACACGTGCTTCCAGTGCAGAAACATGCCTTTCCCGCTGTGTTCGCTCTGGGAACGTTAGCGCAAAGCAAGGACCTTCTGTACGGAGGTGATCACGTGATCGTGCCCCCATGGGTTGGTGCCCTGTCCTGCCAGTCTCGCTTGGCTGCACGGACGCTTTTTGGCGATGACGACGAACACACTGTGTCCCCTGGAAATACCTGAGTATTCTCGACGATCCGCAGTCAGACTGGCGGACACAAATTAAGACCAATGTGCTTAAAAGTGACGGTGCTCTTGGCAGGTTGGTGAGAATCAGCGACAAAAAAATTGGTATGCGTAGTGACGTCTTGCTCTTTCTTTAAAAGGCGTATGTAAAGCTGATACTTGAATCTGTTTGCGTTCACTTTTCCTTTTACCCAGGGTTTAAGCTTCGATCTTTGTTTCGTTTGGAAAGACGAGCTCAGCGTCTTTGCCTTGGACTAGCAAAAACAGTGGCAAATGTACTTTAGAACTTGGATACGCGGAAACTGGATTTAAAGGGTCAGTCTACTGAATTTTATCGGCCATATTTTCTTTGTGGCAACCGATAGCTCTTTACTCAAATTACCGTTTAGCCCGGTGTGGTGCCAATAAGTGAGGTAGAACATTTTAAAATAAAATTTATTGATGTCGGAACACACCTGTATGAGATGGTAGTCTCATCTGGCAACCATCTGGTCGAAGCCGGACCTCTCGCTTCGGATTGAATTCTCGTTGTTGCTGCCTTTTTTCAGTGCGTTCACTGGCCATAAATGGGGCGCCGGTCTTTCGCTTCGTCTCATCTCGCCTATAAGAAAACGTATAAGTGATAAATTTGATTTATTTTAATAATTAGAGTGATGATTCTGCCGCTTCTAGGCTTAAGGTGGCGGTTCCACTGCCGCCATCTTGCAAGTAGTTCATATTCTGCCACCAGGCTACGACACTGATCCATCACTGAGAAAGTGTCTACCCGTCTTGCCCCCAGCGACCCGAGACTGGTTTTGGTTGAGATGTTGAGATACGTGTCCGGTCCTTTCTTGACCCGTGCTGAGTGAAGGCTTTTCTTTTGCTGCTGCGCCTGCCTTCAGAGGATTACAAACGAACCATGGCAAACCCGGCTGCTAGTCCCCGTCGTGCGTGGGGGGAGGTGTGGTTCCGCATGCTGCTTTCTCTGCCTGTCCCTTGCCAAAGCCAAAGAGAGTGGGGCTTCCTTTATTCGGTCTATGGTTCCGGAAGGGTGAAGGGAAAAAGTTGGAGAGCCGGGGCAAAGAGGGTACCGTCTTTGTCCAAACGGCGTCAGAGGTGGGGTGATCCTTGTTCTGGATAAGGATGCCCAGCACGGGAACAGAGGACCGTTTCCTTCCCTCTCTTGTTTAGCCTTGGCTGAGTAGCCACAGAAAGCTGTACCGTCGATGTTACTATCTGGAGGACCTCCTCTGAGGGAATGTGCCGTTTCGTTCTTGAGTTTTACCCGACTACAGACTTTACTGTTTTCAATGTCGTGACGTATATTAGTGGGAGCAAAGAAAAAGGAAAAAAATAATGCTGCCCCGCCCGCATCGCAAAAGGCACAACGTCGATACAGTGGAAACTTGGGAGAGTTAGTGATCATTGTCGACATAATTGCACAGCGCAAATTACTAAGTAAGCGAAAAGAGAAAGCGGACGCCAAAAATAAGGAAGGTGTGATATAAAGCAAATTATTTACGTTTATGTCCCATGTATATATTTCTAGCGTTTTTTTTTTTTTTCAATGAGCCTTATAGTTGAAATCGGTGCCTTTCTTGTGTCCTTCCTTCTGCCCTCGTCTTTTGCGCGTGCAATCACTTCGTCACTGTTGATGCATAGTAATATTAGTAGTAGTCGGAACACTCCTGGTCTAGAGTGTAACCTGCAAACTCTAGCGCTGAAAAAAATATATTTTTTTTATCAAATGGTATTGCATCTATGATAAGAAAACTATAACAAAGACAGCTATACAATTTAGTCAATGCTCAGGCCTTTCCAACCTTACAAACTATGGTTGGTAAAGAAAAAGGCAGAGAGAAGTGGGAAATTGTCAATTTCTGTTTACCCTTGAGATGAATCGACATTGCGCAAGAGACGTGAAATTGCTATTGAGAGGGTTAGCACCGCAGGGTGTCGGAATGTGTTTACCTCGGAAGCAAATATTCGTCGTACATGCGGCGGCACCTTGCAATTCCGATCAACTTAGACGGAATTTTGCCAAGGTTCACAAAAATGCAGTGTACAGATGCATACCATTCACGAGGCGGACTCGAGACTTTTCTATAGACATTGTACGAAGAAGGGGGGGCAGGTGTGCAGGAACGCTGCCAAAAAAAAAGGGGGTCGGCTACAAAGCGATAGTTCTGTAGGCACTTAGGGCGACCCCCTCCCCTCTCTCGTTTGGACCCTCAACTGCGTGCTCTTATTCATTTTAGACGTACAGGCGCGGACAAAAGTAAACGGAGCACGCAACTGTCTTCGAATAATTTTCATGCGTCACCTAATTGAATTTTCCAGCAGTGGTACGCGCATGCTGGTAGAGGAGGTTGGTGGGCTTTCTTGTATACAAACAACGCTTCTTCATTACCAATGGAGAAAGCGTGATTGCACTTCGAACGCAATAGCGTGCTCCGTTTACTTATGGCCGCGCCTTTACGTCTTTCTTGCATCCAGTTTGCATCATTAGGTTGCTTATTCCCTCCAGTATTTTCCATCGCGTGCTGAAATGAATATCTTTCTTGCCTTGCGTCGATTTGCCTCGATTTGGTTGGATCAAAGATTGAGAAAGTGCGCCCGCGTATGGGTGTGTGTGTATGCGTGCGTGTCCACGCGCGCGTACCTGGAAACTGAAGGAACAGCTGCTATTTTCATACCGTCTATTGTCAGGCAACTATAGCCTCGTTTACATGAACCAGACTTCGGTGGGTCGAGCCAGGAGATCGAGTTGAGCAAGGTCAGCCCAACTTGACTGCATGTTCACATGAACTCGATTTTAGCGAGTCGCGACCGGTTCAACAGCAGCGGCACCAAGCGTCGAGCTGCGCAGCGGGAAATGGCAGTGGCAGCCTGAAAGATTGCGGCATGCACGGCTGCCTCGGAGGCGCTACGGCGCAAGCGAATAACAGGTTCGCATTTATCACCTCCCCTTCCACTAACCCGACTCCGATCGGTTTACGTGCTATCTGCTGTTGGGGTCGAGTGAGTCAACCCACCCCCTGCAGCGGAGTTTACTGGACTCGCTCCCTCGACTCCCGGACCCGACTCTTAGGTGTTTACATGAACCCAGTAACCGGTTTGCAGCTCAAATCCTCAACTCAACAATGAAAATTGTTGAGTTCGCGGAACAATGAAAATTATGTTGGTAATTTGGCAGAACTTGCAAAAAACACCCATATTCCACAAACCAGAAACAAAGAAATGTGGCTAGTTCCTAAACCTAGAGCATATTACTCACAACAATCTATCTCGTATACGCTGCCAGTGCTATTAAATAATTTAAACAAAGAAATGTTTGACCCTTTCCAGCATTCAAATACTGTTATAAAGAAATTTTTTCTGAACAAGTTTGTGTCATGACGCTGCATGTATTTTTGTGTTGGTACTTTTTGCTTTTTTTTTTCAAGGTGTGTTATTTTCTTTTGTGCTATAATGTATAGCGCAGAGTTTATTGCCGCTTGTCTGTTGCAATGCCAGCGTGAAAAAAGGGGGCAGGACCTCTGTCAAGCTTTCGAGCTTTTAGTCCTGTCTCCTTCTCTAATATAGAGAAAATAAAAGGCTGATTGATTGATTGATGTAAACAGCGCTTATAACTTGCTTGTAATAATTTTCCGAGAATTCCTTTTCCTGCGGCGCTAGTCTACCCTGCCTGCAGGAGGGGCGCGCAGCAAGAGGAGGGGGCGGTCCTTTGTGCCAGTTCCCGAAAAGGGGACTTCTCAGCACTATAGTCGGTTACAACTAAAGAACGAAGCGGCACACGCAACTCAGAGGGAGCTCTCCAGCCAATCATGTCGATTTGTGTGGCTGTGCATGCAGCCAAGCCTGCGAAAGAGAGCGAAGGAGTCGGCGCTTTGTCCCCGTGTCGCCGAGGGTGGATGTCCTTTGTTCGGGATAAGGCTAAAAGAATAATAACGCAAAAATAAAGGAAAAGATTTTGCTGCCCCGGCATCCGCCATCGTCTCTAGGAGCACCTGGGGCCGAATCCATGAAAGAGTTCGCTTTGGAACGCGTTCGCTTTGCCGTGACGTCAGTTTGACGTTGACATCGGCGGGAGAAGGGTGGGAGGAACACTGCGGGAGGACAATTAAGGGGGCAGGCAACAGCCAATCGGCTTTGTTGGGCGGTCCCATCTCGGTTGCTTGTATTTTTAAGGGGCCATATGCTAACTTCTTTGCGTTTTTAACCTCTAAATCAGGGGTTCTCAAACTGGGTTCCGCGGAACACAGGGGTTCTGCGGGCTGTCTTCTTGTGTTCCGCGAGAACCCTCACCGGCCCTGACCCGGCAGCTGATATGAGACTGGCTCTGAGTGCTACTGAGCGACGCTTTGACTTGCTCTTAAAAGGGAAGCAGTACCACCCATCACATTAGTATTTAGTATACCCATCACATTAGTATAAAAATTTAACTTTTGCAACTCTCTCTTTGCAAAAATGCACTCGACAACACTGCTGGTAAGTGAAAGCAGGGGGGGTTCCCTGGAACTTATTGAAGGCTTTTGGGGTTCCTCCAAACAAAAAAGTTTGAGAACCCTTGCTCTAAATGAATGCGTTTGCCAAAATTAATAAATTGCAAAGCATAGAATATAGCATAGAATTTATTTTGAGACGACACACGACCAATTGCACACCGACCGTCGACGCACCCGACGACGCCGGAGATGAGACCACGCTCCAAAAACTCTGCCTTGGCGCGGGACTTCTCCTCGGGAGTCGAAGGAAACGACACCCAGTTTTTCTCCGTGCCGACACGAACGATTGCCTGAGCGACGGCCAAAATCGTCCGGCTCACAGACGACTGCGGGAGCCGTATAGTTGCCTCGCTGCCGACTGCCGCCTGGAAGCCCCCGGTAGCGAAGAACCGTAAGGCGCAGAGTACTTTGCGCTCTGTTGTGAGCGCACTTTTCCTCGTTGGTCCAAGATGGGGTTTGAGGTCTTCGCATAGGTGGCGTACAAGTAGCTTCGACAGCCTGAAGTGCCTTCGGAAAGCATCGTCAGGCATGTCGAAAGGATTGTCATGCACGCGCGACCGCCGAGGCCGCCGATCACATTCGCTGAGCACCGCGAACAACAGCGGGGCGGCGCTAGGTACCGGCATGTCTC
Source organism: Amblyomma mixtum (assembly GCF_055824585.1). Lineage (NCBI taxonomy): Eukaryota > Metazoa > Arthropoda > Arachnida > Ixodida > Ixodidae > Amblyomma > Amblyomma mixtum. Next base: position 309,124,819 of record NC_143014.1, read on the forward strand.
TCCTCGCGCTGAAGCGAACGCCACTTTCAGAGTTCCGCACACAGCGACCGAACGCGTTCCCTTTCACTTGATTGACATGTCTCGTGACGTAAACAAAATCCGTGTTCCCGCCTCCCTGAAGTGACGTCACCACCAGCGGTGACGACACACGACCAATGGAGCGAGGTGGCAACAGAGAAAGCGAACGCGTTCCAAAGCGAACTCTTTCGTGGATTCGGCCCCTGAGCTGGAGCAGGGGAAAAGACAGGGAGAAAGGCGAAGGTACTAGTAGGTGCGGTGCCCCCGTTTATTGTCTCAGCTGCACTGGCCACTAAAGGGGGAGGGGGGGGAGAGGGCTGGGGTGCTCACCTTTCGCATATGTCCGCGCGAGAGCGTCTTTTGCGCAAAAGCGCTGGCGTCCCCACAAGGTGGGGTCATATTCGGCAACAGACGGTCGTGGCGGCTTCAGCCTCCACCGGTGCTGTCGCGGCGCACCTGTGGAGACCGAACAGAAAACTGTTCGGTCGACGCGCTTGGCTGGGCGGTCTCCTTTGATGGGCATGTGCTGCTTCGTTCTTGAGTTGTACCCGACTTATATACCACATGGATTCATTTCAGCGGTGGAACATGGCGCCCTCTGAACCACGGCATTCGTTTGAAAGAAGTGCGAGTCTAGTTCAGGAAAACTGCACCTGCTCCATGGTTAGTGCTGAAATAGTGCAGCTGCAGCCGCCATGGAAACAGGTGATGGTTTGCGGGTTGTGATAAACGGCGGAGACTCAAGTAACTTTCACTCGTCGACAAGCTAGAACGCTGCTCGAGTTCTCCAAAGAAACGGATCGAGGCTGGTTCATGGCAACATGTTATTGTGATGTGCTGTTTGCACATTTCTTTATGAGATACGAGATGTTGGCTGCCGCTGATGTAGGCTGTAAACAGCTGTCTGCAATTCATTGGCATCGCAAAGGCTAGCGACGACCAGGCCTGCACTCGACCACCCGTTTTGGTAGCAGACAGTGCCAAACTGCGCTCAAAGTGCCGGAACTAGCGGTACACTCCCGCGGCACCGCCGCTGCCGCAGAACTTTGCCTAACTGGTGCATTGAGTGCAGGCGAATCGAGCGCTCTCCAACTTCCCCTCCACAGCGCTAGCCGGAACAACGAACAACCGGCAGCATGAAGCGAAAGCCTGTCTCTTTAGCAATGCCAAAGCTGTCCTCGAAAAATAATACGACGCCCTGAATGCATTTCGTAGCGTCAGGTGAAAAAAATTGGCAGTGGCTTAGCTCTGCTATGCCTGGATATACGTAGCGTAAAGCGCTCCGGTGTTCCGGCCTCACGTTTCGCCTTGGCTGCTCGACGGCGAACTGCCAGGCGACAACCTCGGGATCGGAAGAATTTACATTTTCCAGTCTTCTGCGCCGTTTGGCAGCGGCTCGACTCTCCTTAGCTTACCAGAGCTTACATGTTGAGCGCGACCGTCATTTCTCCGCGCACCCTCCTCGCGCATGCGCAGTAGCGCGCGGCGCAACTGTCGTAAACACGAGGTCACGCGTCGGAGAGGAGCGCACGCCGGCGGCGCCGGCAGCGCGGAGCTCGCACCGGCTGTGGCGAGGATGCGACGCACCTGCGGAACTGCGCCTCTCGTGACGTCACGCGGTTCTCGCGCATGCGCATAACAGGCGGCGCGCACTCGCGCAAAACTCGCCTCTGACCCGCGTAGTGTGGCTTTACTAGCTTTACGCTACAAAACAATCCAGCAAAGCAATATGGCGGAAATCTGCTTGGAAGTTCGACACACACTACATAGGGCAAAATCGAGGGAAACGTGCAAACATCGTAGAGATATTGTTCCCTCTCGTGAACACCTCCTGATTGTAAATGTTTAGCAGCGCCACACTCGTTATTTTTTTGAACTGTGATTATTTAGTACACGTGCATGTGTGTAGATGGCGCTACTTACTACATTTATCTACATTTATCGCATGTCGCTGCGTTATTGCTATTATTGTTCGTATTCTGTGGACTTTGTTGTTGGCAATTGTTACAAGTTGATTAAAAGAATGAGAGACCGACATTTTAAGAGTATATTTGCCAGAAAAAAAGAAGCCGCGGAACGTTTCAAGAGCTTGTGCCCTTCATAAGGAGAACAAGAAAGGTAGCTAAAATCAACTAGATATTGCGCATTCCCCAAAATCCGTAGAGTAAAGGCGATGCTTAGCCGCGTAGAGCGAAGTATTAAGTTTCTTCACGCAAAATCTCAGAACTGCCACGTGCTGGTTACCTGAACAGTATTGCATTCCGTTTTTAATTATTTCGAAAAAACGCTAACTTTGATCAGGAATAACTTTTAAACTAAACAAGGCAGATGGATGAAATTTTCAGAATGGAAGAGCGATTAGACGATCTTAAACTGCACGAAAAGTCGCCGCAGTGCAATGCATATCCCAAAAGTTATTGCAGATTACATTGTTCTGTTTTCTATGCTTTTCAAACATGCGTGCCTAATAAATTAATCTATACACGTACTTCTAAATGCTTAAATATGTTCTCTAGCATCAGATCTCACAGTATCTCGAAAGATATTTCTCTAGGTGCAAGAGGTTTTTCACAATTTTGCATTTCCTGAGACAAGTTGACCTCAACTGCCAGTTTTCATCGTTGCGTTTTCTTTTGCAACTAAAACAAATTTGCAGCTACCGTTAAACCAAATGCATCTTTTGAAAGCAGAGAAAACTAGCTTTTCGGAGATATCTGAACCATATTTATGAAGCGAACGAGCGAGGTACAGTCGACGTACAAATATCACCAAAAATGGTTCCCGCTCACCGTCAGAGTGCGACCGCCACCTTAAGTGGAGAGTCGATTTGTTTACAGCAATGGTTCCCGTCCTGACAACTAGATGGCGTCACTATAGGCTGTGTTTATTTTTGCGTCTCTGCTAGCATGCGCTTAACTAAAAGTGGGAACGTGCCTGCGTTTAGCGTACGTATAACTATAAATATTCATGTGATTTACAGAAAAAGCGAGCGGTACGCCTTCTACAGTTTACTAGAACAAAACGTACGTTTCTCTGACATTGGAGCATACAAACCGTACGTAGTATATTAACTTATGCTTCTACAAGAAAAGACTACCACCTGCTAGAACAAAATGAACGTTTGGGTCGCCACCATGCATTTTTACGCGACTTTTAAAGCCGAAATAAAATATCAATTCCTGCCTAAACCGGGAGCAGTTCCCTCGCATTGATGCTATAGGGTGCCAACTACCGGAATATGCCATCATTTATACACTCATCTCGGTGAATAGACTGACCCTTTAAATTCTCTGCTCCAGATTCCAATTGTACACGTACTTTTCTACAGCCTTTAGAACCTATACTTGGTTTGGCTAGCTCCATATTTACGACGAACCCGGCTCTCTTCTCCGGCAATATTTTGCCTATGTATAAGCTCCCACAGATTGTGTTCACCAATTCCCTGCTGTCGACACTTTCAGTCACAATAAGTTCTTTAGTACATGTAAGGAACCGCGGGCTGACGCTGTAGTCTACTTTGACCACAGCCTAACAAGGAATGCAAAGAATTTTCTTGCCAATGTGTGAAATGGGCTGGTAGAGGAGTATCTGGGCAATTTTCCGAACCATATTGCAGTATTCACATTGCCTCCCAGAAAAACAAAAAGGCGCCTATTGAGCTAACCAGGACGGCAAGCAAGAGTTATTGATCAATTCGCTCTCGCCCTACCATAAGCTTGCCGTCCTGGTTAGCTCAATTGGTAGAGCGACTGCTCCGGTGAAGCGGTGGTCCTGGGTTCGAACCCCGGACCAGGACGAATTTTTCTTTAACTACGAAGTTTCTGAGAAAGCTGTATAGCTTTCCTTTGTAGCCGTATGGCTGCGCTCGGATGGATGCCAATGAGTAATTACTCCCTTATTACAAATCTACTCCACCTTGAGGGTTTCCCCTAAACATTTGACCAAGGTGCTCTCGTCTGCTCAAGGTGGGGTCAAAGACCCATTTCCCGATCATTTCACCTCAGATAAGCTGAGGACCAGCTAAACCTTGCTAAAGCGGATTTTCAGGTTTTGGCATTCCCTTGGAGTGTCCGCCTATGCAACTCGCGACAATGCACGGTGTCCATGACCCTCTTGCACTGCAGATTCCCACGGCTGAATCTTTATGCCATCGGGGCTCTCTGTCGAACACTTGTGAGTCATGCGGGGAACTGGGGAAATTTAATCACTTGATCACTTTCTTCTTTCCTGCCGGCGGTTTGCTTCTTTGCGAACAACTTATGTGGAGATCCTCCTCGTTTTATTAGGGCTTAACCTTTCTGTTCCGATAGTTATCTCCTTTGCTGCAGCACCAGGGGACATGTCCTAAAAACCAACGCGAGATCGGTCCATGATTATGTTACTGCATCAGAGAGATTACTGCGTTAGCTATAATTTCCTAAATTACGTTACTTTTAACCAAAAACCAATCGATAAGCGCATAATTTAACCGGTTAAATGTATTTCTTGTGTCTGAGTTTGCAGCGCGCCCCAGCCAATCCCCCATCTGTGGGTTTGTGCCACTCCAGCAGAGACCAACAACAATAACTACCTTCGCCGCGTTAACAGCGCCGCACAGCATGCTGCCACGATCTGTCAGCGAGGGATGGAGAGCTCAGCGCCGCGACGAGGTCTATTCTAGCTGAGGCGTTCACGATATTCGAGCCGCAGAGTTTCTTAATATAACTACAGGGAAAGCTGGCGGCTCTACACTCCATCCACCATGAAGAGGCGCACGAATGCCGGGAAGAGGAAGTTTCTTACTGGGCTTGGCTATTGTTGGGCGTAAAACGTGGATTCAGCCGTAAAAATACGACTTCTCTCTGGGGGAAACCTCGACGGAATGCTGTGAAACTTTCCATAGCAGCCTAACAGCGGCTTTCGCTTGCGCTAAATATACCGAAGAAGTGAAAAACACAGTATTCAAATAAATTAATCTGCGCACAGAGAATAGCATTCACAACGACCTGACTTTGCAACGAGCTTCACGACCCACGACCCAATGCAGTCCAGGCACAGGGCAGACCAACTCCGAAGCCTTCTCAGGCGAGATGACAAGTGTTTTCACATCAAGTTATGTGCCCGACAAGCTAGGAGTGCCTACATAACCAAAAATATCACGTGACACCTCCGTCACAGACGACGAGCAGCAAATCACCGCAGACGGAGCATGCAAAACGATACACACAGAGGCGCACGCTGTTCATCTGTTACTGCGTGAAAAAGACGCAGCAGAAGAATCACGCGCGAACGGATTATTTTATTTTTATTAAGGTTTAGCATGGGCGGTGCATGAGGGCCTGCTATGTATGAATGAAGTGAACAGCTGCGTCGCCTGTTCTGCTCAAGTCCACGCTTTTCTGGGTTAGGTGCGTGAGGTATCGCCACTCTTTCGAGTAATCTAGGACGGCTGTGTTTACGTTGTGGTGTTTTATGATCAATCCAAGTATGCTGCGTACTGTTGGCTTCGGCATCATCGCTGTTTAATAGACTGAGTTTCGTAAAAAAATGAGTTTTCTTTTGGTACTGTGTTCGTTTCATTAGGTAAGATTTATCGGCCTAAGGTTGAAATCCAGTTCCACGAAGGTGCCCACGCACTCCTGGGAGGTTCTCTCGTCTGCCCCTATAGGTCTGGTAAACATCGGACCATAGGATAGTGTCGCTTCCGTATAAACTGCGATGGAGGTTGGGGATATTGAATGGCTGCCTGGATTGCTCGTTTATCCATAGATTAATGTAAGCGGGAGTAGAATGGACGCATGAATTGTTTGCAGGATGATATCAACTGGCAAGGGAAATGTGCCTCTCTTTGAGGAAACTGCCGGTGTAATCGCTTAAGGTAGTATTGTATTGGGTGTCATGGACGAAGTTTAGCATGAGCACAGTTTCCCTAACGGTCGTAGCAACCACGAGCGCCGACCGGTTGTGCCAGGTTCCTACCACTCTGTCGTTTTTGCAGAAGCGAACGAGAAGAAGATGTGGCTTTCGCGTGCTGCATCTCGTTAAGGCCAGCGTTCATACACGCTTCACGCCCAGAGTGTAGAGAATACTTTCAAGGGGTCGCAGCAGAGACTGCATACCGCCGTCATTTCGGATGGGCGGAGGAAGGGAAGTCCGCCAAGCATCGAGAGCGGGGAAGAAGTGTGCGGTCGCCGAGGAACGAGAAAGCGTGGAAAACGTGTTCCGCCGCGAGGCGGGACTCATCTGCGTGGCAAAAGGGCTTCACGCTTCGAGCGACCCCATTCGCGGGGCACGCGCTGCGGCAGCCGCATCAGGGCGCGCGATTATGTCAGACGGGGCAGAGAAGGGCACGTGCGTGCGCACAATGGCTGCTCCGCTGAGGCACCAGTTTCGCTGCTGGACGCGTCCCGAGGATGTATGGAAGGGACGGCTGCGTCAAAGCAGTAGCAGGTGTTCACACCGAGGTGCGCACCATACAATCCCTGTTGGGATAGCCTGACGTTAGGTTAGGTTAAAGGGCGAGAAGCATCTGCTGAGTTATATATGCTTGTGGGAGGGTGAGTAGTACGTCGCGTGCTTGTCGAGGGCAAGCCGTTCTGGTGTTGTTTCATTTCGACCAACACATCTACCGAACAGTGCAATAGAAAGCAAGGAAGCATTCGTGAAAGTACTGAAGCCACTAAAATTCTGCTTGTGCCAAAGGTTTATGGGGATTTACGCCGCCGCGGTGGCTCAGTGGTTATGGCGCTCGGCTGCTAACGCAAAAGACGTGGGTTCTATCCCGGCTGCGGCGGTCGAATTTCGATGGAGGCGAAATTCTATAGACCCGTGTACTGTGCGATGTCAGTGCACGTTAAAGAACCCCAGGCGGTCGAAATTTCCGGAGCCCTTCACTACGGCGTCCCTCATAGCCCGAGTTGCTTTGGGACGTTAAACCCCATAAACCTAAACCTTTATGAGGGTTTAACTTCATAAAGCGACTCAGGATATGAGGGACGCCGTAGTGAAGGGCTCCGGAAATTTCGACCACCTGGGGTTCTTTAACGTGCACTGACATCGCACAGTACCCGGACCTCTATAGAATTTCGCCTCCATCGAAATTCAACCGCCGTGGCCGGGATCGAACCCGCCCCTTTCGCGACAGCAACCGAGCGCCATAACCCCTGAGCCACCGCGGAGGGGTGGTTGTGCCAAAAGCAGAAGTGAGGTGGACGGGAGGAAAGGTTAATATAAAGATGCGCAATAACTGCAGGTGTGCTGGAAGACAATTCTGACAAAGGTTGCTGCCTCGTACCCTCAAATGAGCCGGCGGCATGGTAATGTACTGGAACCCAGAAAATACAGTAAGCAGCGGGTAAAAACAAAGGAGTGGGCAAACACTCTCATGCAACCGCATTTACGGTGCTTTGTAATATGCACCGACATAGCTGACCCAACACCAAAAGCTACGAGATAGTATTGCCTGGTTTGGTATGGCACGGTTTGGTATGGTATGGTGTGACATGGTGTAGTATGGTATGGTATGGTATGGTAAGGTGTGGTATGGTGTGGTGTGATGTGATGTGTTATATTACGGTATGGTTTGTATGGAATGGTATGGTGTGATACAGTACGATAGTATATTGTATGTTATGGTATGGTACAGTATGGTATGGCATTTTGGGATATGAGGTTTGACGTCCCCAAGCTTTAAGGGAAACTGCATAGGTTTTAGAAATCAACGAGCTTAAGAGGGTCGAATGTGTGAAACTTGCAGGTAAAGCATGCGAAGTCTTTTTGGGCTAGCGCTTTAAATAGTGAAGTAGTCGCTGATTAAAATCCGGACGCCCTTCAAGCTTCTCTGCCGCGCACAACGCCAAGTGTGTGTGTGTGGGGGGGGGGGGGGGGGCATGATGACGTCATCGAAGGTATCGGTATACATTTCCAACGCGCAAACGCCTGCTTTGAAGGAAAAAAGCAATGCCATCGGAGGCAAACCCTGCCGAGAGTTGTTTGGCAGCGTCTAACGAGTCAGGGCAGGGTGTGGCTGACGACAGCGGTAATTGGAAATCATACCTTCCGTGACGTCACGCTGAACTTTCTTGCACACCTCCAGTGCACTGAGCAGAAGCGCAACATTTAATCGTCGATTACGACACTATTTCAAATGCTAGTGCAAAAACACTTGGCATGCTTTACCTACAGCCTATATAGATTTGAATCCTTGAATATCGCGAAATTCTCAAAAAAGTGCTGCAGTTGCCCTTTAAAGAAGCCGCAGAGGAAGACCACCCAGGATTCTTTTCTTTACCGTGCACTGACATCGAAAAACACAGGGATGATTCTTCTTTACACCTCCATCGAAATTCAGCTGCTGCGGCCGCTATTCGACCACGTTTCTTTAGGATCAGCAGTCCAGCGCCATAAGCGCTAAGCCACCGTGGCAGGATGCAGGGACTCGCCCTGCTCCGTCGCCTTAGGTTTACTTCCCCGCGATGCGTCCTCCCTAGTTACCTTAAGGAACAAAGGAGGGCGCCTGCGCCGCAGCGCCACGTTCCAGCCAGATCGCTGGCTGGCTGAAGTTCGCGATGGAACTAAAGGGGGGCCAAGAAAATTCTGCAACCGTATAAGCTAGCTCGGTGAAAGGAATCAAACAAAGCAGGAACATATTGAAGACTCCGAGGGAAAATGTTTTGAGGGAGACGATGCTGTGAACTACATTAAATCAGTTAAAGCTGAGTCATTTAGGAAAGACGATAGGGTAATCTCCCAAATGAGGGAGCAACACAGGACAGCACAATAGAAAACAGCTCAGAATTGGCCAGTCTTGACTGGAAAAAGGCTGAAACAAATGTTTCTAAATGCACATCCGCAGGGATAGAAGAAATTCTAATCAAGCTGATTAATGAACTTTGCCCAAGAAGCGAGGAAACACTGATAAAAGCATTGAAGACAGTCATAATAAATAAGCAAATTCCGCACAGCTGGAGACAGAGCAAAATAAATTTGATTTAAAAAGGTAAAGGAAATAAAGTGAACATAAAATCATTTCGGCCGATTACGATAACATTTGTTATATACAGGCTCGCAATGCAGGCCGTGAAAGTAAAAATGCAGTCATGGGTAGAAAGTAACAGGATACTGGGAGAACTTCCGAACGGAGTCAGGAGGGGTAGGCGCTTAGATGATAGCCTGTTTGTGCTTACCCAGTGCATAGAAATAGCTTAAGGCGGAAAACAGACCTCTGTATTTAGCCTTCCTGGACATAAGCGGTGCATACGACAACGTGAACAGGGAACTCCTGTTCAACATATTAAAAGATGAAGGTATCGGTCATGAGGTAATTCGATTTTCTATTGGATATTCGGAGATACGATTTTCTACAGTAGATATACGGAGATAATAAAGTTGAAATTACATGACAAGGGATAAAAAGAACGACAACTGTTGAGGTGCACAGAGGATTAAGGCAAGGTTGTCCTCTATCACCGCTGCTGTGATTGCTGCGCGCACGCGGGAGGCACCTCTCTCTCTTCGGCTAGAGAAATCGTCGCGTAAGGATGTTTCGGCACAGCGCTCCACTCTCCGCCAGCCGGGAGAGGCCTCGTGGGAAAATATCCCGCGAGCTCGTCTCGCCCGGCCTCGTAGCTTCTCCCCTGCCCTAGCGTGGGCGAACATTGGCTCGCAACATTGCTGGTGAGTCGGAGGACCTAATTTTGTTTTGTTTATGGGGTTTAACGCTCAGGCTATCAGGGACGTCATAGTGGAGGGCTCCGTAACATCAAGAAATGGAAAAGGGAATTCACTCGTCGACCACCCTCTTTTATGGGAATCGAAAACGTGCAAACCACTTTTTGAGTAGACTGTTGTGTCAAGAAAAAGTAACGACATGACCACGTGATTAATAATTGAAGTCGAAAGGATAAATGCTTCAGGTGCGACGTGTGTTAGCACTCTGTCTATAGTTTTATGTGATAAAAACTATCGTTTCTGAGGCATCGATACTGTTAGCAAAATTGATAGCATGTCTTTGGCGTATAAATGCGATGCATGCGTGAAATAAAATTTGTTGCAAGTTGGCGCCCGTGTTGTACGTTTCTTCTTCGTGTGTCCTCGTCGCCTGCTGCGCTACGGGCTCGCTATGATCATCCACCAACAAGCCCAAAAAACCAAGCCATTAATTTCGACCGCCTGGGGTTCTTTAACGCGCACTGACATCGCATAGTACACGGGCCTCTAGTATGTCGCCTCCATCGAAATGCGACCGCCGTGGCTGGGATCGAACCCGTATCTTTCAGATCAGCAGTCGAGCACCATAACCACTGAGCCTACGCGACGTCTGGACGACCTCAATTCCCTATCGCAATTTATTGCTAGCTTGCGTTATTGTTGTTGGAGCAAGAAATGCCATTCTGTGTCATCAACCAGTGTCGTTCCTTCCCAGGGGAGATCAGGGGAGTTTCCCCGAGCCCGCTCCCTGGGCTGTGGATCGCTACAGTAGGTCCCCCCCCCCCCCCCCCCCCTGTTTATTTTATTTTCCCTCCGTCGGGTAGCAACACTGAAAATTGCCGTAGGGCTTCCCCTTGTATTTTATAATCGGTTTAAGCCTGTTGTGCGTACGTGGTGCAGGCAGGGGCCATTATTTTTCAGTCTTTTTGGTTGCCCCGACCTACTGAATGTCGTCCCTTTGTTTTCCTCAGAGCAAGGCTGACCGTGGTCGGCGTGCGCTTGTTAGCGCCCGCGATCACAGGGTGGGGTCCGGCAGTTTGAACTGTCAGCAGCGATTAAACAGAGAAAACACATTTATCCCTCAAATTCAAACCCAGAGGATTAAACCAAAAAGAAATGTAGTGCCAACGATTTTTCTAAAATAGTACTGGCATTTCTTCCTAGTATAGAAAAATCGTTAAAACGCGCAATTTTCTGTGCGTAAGGTGTTCGAAACAATTTGACACAACGAATACAGCGTTGAAATTCTAGAAACCAAGAAAAAAAACAGCTTTTCGGAGAAAACATTACTGAATAAATAACGTATAGGTCAATAATCTGCTCAAGAGCATGCCAAAAAATATACGTAATAATATGTGCCTAAAGTGTGATTGTCCTACATAGCATGGGCCCCGGCTTTATAGTTAATTGTGCTACATATAAGGATAAAAATCCAGACAGCACTATTCGGAACAGGCTAAATAAAGGTGTAATTTTATTTCCCTATATTATGGGGAATTACATGGAATCGACTACGCAGCTTTTAGCCTTCATGAAATGCCCAGAAGGTGTGCATTAAAAAATATAAAAGAAAAAAAAACACAAACGACTATTTCTCAATCGGTAATTGCTGTCTTGCGAGCACCCACCCACTCCGAAAAATTCAGCTGGACATACACATCTCTCTAGCCCGATCATTCAATACTCTTTCGGGCGCAATCTGATCGCTCCTTTCCAAACTGTCCCCACCATATGTCGCCCTAGAACACTACCTCCTCCATTGCCCCATCGCACTGCACTCGTCCTACTCCCTCCCCCCCCCCCCCCCCCCCCCTTTATCCACCCGAGGTGGGGTCCGCGCATATGGCCGAACAATTAGCCCTTGGGCGAGAGGCCACAGACATGGCGTGCGCCAAATTTTTCGTCATTTAAAGCGCATCTCTATTGCCACTGAAATTTCTCGCACGAAGCGATCAACGACTGACAGATATCTGAAAAAGGGAAGGTATGTTGATGTGGAACACCTTGTTTTTGGTCTCCCCAATAATGCTGCCTTCGGTTCATACGGATATCTCTTCGGTCCCGTGGAGTCCCGATTAACGGTGTTACTACTGCATAAATATTTCCGTCCAAGGCCTGCGCTCCATTTTGAGAAATATTTTACTTCGTTCGTCTTTTTCGTTGTAGTTTTGTTTCACTGGCCCCACCGCTCTCATCTTGGTACTGACAGAACCGATAGATTCTCTAATAAATAATTAATAAATGATGGATCCTCGAATGAGCTTGGAATACGTTCCTTCTATACCGGCCATGCACTTTCTGTTTACCTATTTTTACCGCACTGGCTGTGTATGCGACATATCCGCCGAAACCTCGGGTCGTTCCGTTCCACAGTATGGCAGTTAGTAGAGCGCCATGCTAGGGCTTGTTGGTGGATGTTCCTCTTGGAAACGGAGTAATTAACTGCGCTAAAAAAACACGCACAAAAGAAGCAGAGCTAGACAGGACGTGGGCAGTATTGCCAAAGGTAGGGGAACACACCCTTGCACCTCGAAGCACTGTCGAAGCTAATGGGAGGAGGACGACAGGCGCGGCCCGTGCCTCGCACCTCGTAAAGCTTTCGATGTCATCAGGCAGGAGGCGCTGCAGAAGGGCGCCCCGAATGCTTCAAAACGCCTGTCGGACGCAGGCGGGAGGCCACAGCCCGCAAACGTGCGGCAGGCTGAACGCAGGAAGCACGAGCTTGGGACGCTGCCTGCAAGCGTGCTGCTTGATAACATCCGTTTGTCTCTGCCAGCACATTTTACTGATAAAAAAATGGCAATGGTTTAGCTCTGGTTAAACCTGGAGGATTGCGAAAGCAACGAGGAGAGAGAGAGAGGCGATGGAGAGCGCGCGGCAGCGGCGGCGGCCCCGGCACGCTAGCTATGCGCCGCTACTGCGCATGCGCAACTGGCGAGCGCAGCGGCGGCACCTCTGAGTCACCCACGCAGCGACGGCGGCGGCGCGCCAGCTGTGCGCCGTGTGACGTCACTGCTCCTCGCGCATGCGCAGTATGGCCTTTTGTCGGCTCCGCGAAATGGCACGGCGACTCGCGTAGTGTTGCTTTCGCAACAAAACTGACTACTTTAGCGCCATATGCTGCATAATGCGGCGTTGGTGACACTTCCATGGAAAATGCGGGCATCTGGACCCTACCGTGACGTAAGGGATTAAAGAAGGGGTGAAAGGGGAAGTGGTTTTTCAAAAAAAAAACAAACTTCGGGCCTTCTTAATCACATTCTTAAAGAAAAAAAATGCGATAGCATTTGGAAGTCGGCCCACCCTAAGAATTCTAAAGGGCTCCTAAAATTTTGGAGGTAGTCTTGCCCCACAAAATGAATTAAGGCGGATGAATGTGGATTAGCGGTCGATTAAGATGGATTAGTGTCTAGTTAGAGAGTGGATTAGTATAATCCGTTACGATAGTCCAATGGAGGGTACTCGAACATTCGAATCCCCACATTTTCAAATTTGGCCTTGCTGATGGCGTTATGACCCTCTTGACCAATCACGGAGTTTCGTGGCGGAGAAATCGGGAATTGTTCGCGAGGCGATAACTTAAATGGTGTCGCATTAAAAATTGACTGCCCTTATGCTGGCTACCGCCGAATATAATGATTTACGCAACAAACATAGATGCTTGCCTCGGGTGCTGTATTCAGATCGTCTTTTTTTGGAGAAGAGTTTAGCAGGCCTATGTCACGGTCGCCACCAAGAATACGTCCATAATTATTTTCATTAATCTAATTTAAGCACTCATGTAGTAATTATGAAAAAAGAGTCACGTTCTGTCGCGAAGGCAATACACGAGCCAAATGGAACTTTGTCTGCTCATCAGTATTTCTATTCTTTCGTTATTCTGGGAAATCATTTACTTAGCACACAAGCAAATATATGCTTGATTGTTACCCCCAATGCCACCGCCTATTTTTCTTCCGATGGAGCAGAGAATACGGCAAACGGACAGATCATTTTATTACGCCGTAATCGCTGCTGTATAAGGTTTTAGGATTTTAGTAGCCTTATTACGCCTGCGCGTAATGGAAAGATGCAAACAAGGGTCATGATTGCATCATTTTACCCATCACACGTGGTGACATGTTTGTTACAAAAGAAAACGAGGTTAGGCAATATAGTGTTCAAAACACGTTCGCTGTGCTGTGATTTCACTGGCCTACTTTGCTAATCTCGTCTGCGGGAGTTGCCTGCAGCGCAGGAAATAGTTCTGTTTTACGCCCGAGAAACTTCCCACCATTTATCGACGCGAACTGTCAGTTTCTCCTTCTTTTTAGTGACAGCCTTACCTGCAACGTCTTCATTACAGATAAAATATTCTCACTTGCTTAAATTGGAGACGTTCCGAGGAGACAGACATCAGCACCATGCGAAAAGACGCTCTTTGAGCGGTTTTTCGACAAAATACTCTTAAAAAACCTTAATAGTACTTACTAATAAAACAGTAACTGTATGGTGGTAGTAAAGTGTAAGGAAGTACAGTCCCGCCCGCTTATTACGAACCTGACGATCGAGCGGATATCTTACGTTGTATATGAATTTCGTAGTAAATGGGCTGCTTATATTGCAGCCAAAAACACTGAATCCGATAAAAGCAGCACTTATTTCTTAAGAAGTACGTTATACGCGAATCTACTTTTTTCAAAGCAGTCCCTATTCCGGCGTTTTCTGCGGTCTTCAGCGCTGTCATTTCCCCCCGCCGAGACCCTCGCTGTCGACAATCTCCTTTAGGAATGCCACACGCTCGCAACTAATCGCGATTTAAGCGTTGACGGGAGCCGGGGACAGATCGGCCTCTGTGATCAGATTCCTGGAAATCGAGTAGTACTCGTACTTCGCATACGATGGCTTCGTTAGAGCACGCCTATACGCGAAGTCGGCGTCCGCACATACCAACGAAGTCATCCCAAGTGACATCCGACCAGCTGTGTATCAACGGCCCGTTGACACAGATACACGTGCGTCTGATCACGTGGGTTTCCGAGAGCGTCATCTGTTGTTCCTGGTCCCACGCAGCGACAAAGGTAGCGCAGCGCAAAGTGCACTGCCCGCTGTCTGCGCTCGCGGTAGCACCCAAAAGTTGGAGAGTCGACTGGACAGGCGACGCGTACCACGTGACCAGTTGGGCCCGCGAGGCTTTCAAACTTCTCAAATCGCTGCCCTTGCTTGATTCCACACCATGCGCAGTAACTTCGTGCAGAAGCGCCCACCGCGCTTTTCCTTCTATTTAGACGTTTTGCACAGCTGGCACTCATGCAAAATGATTGACTATTTATAATCCATCCGTCTCCGCTTGGATGGCGCCCGCCTTTTATGCGAAGCATACTACTTTAGCTACCACTTCAGCCCTTCACCGTGGTTATGCGCCTCCAAATCACGTGATACATGACGTCACACCACGTGACACGATGACGTCACGACAGTGGAGAAACGGGGGCCTACCTCGCGCCGTCGCTGTGATTGTGTGCCTCCAAATCACGTGATACATGACGTAACACCACGTGACACGATGACGTCACGACAGTGGAGAAACGGGGCTCCAACTTGTGCCGTCACTGCGGTTGCACGCCGTGCGAATCACGTGGTATAGTGACGTCACACTCCCGCGCATTTCGAACGCGCGTTCACACTCGGTGTAGGTGAAACGCTCGCTCCACCGGGCAGGCGGACGCGGCTTGCGTGGCAATCCAGGCGCTCACCCAACGCGCGTCTCGGGGTTAGTCGGCGTTCCGCTGTAGCCATGCCGTTGTCTTCCCCCACGACGAAGGCTTCTAGTGGTTGTATTAAAATGACCAAGTATTCAACCAAGGAAAGCCATGTATTACCAAGCCTAGCCATCAATATGCTTCGCATCTGACCAGGGTTAACCAAGTTAAGCCTCAGCCATTTTTTTATTGCCGTTTTGTATCGCCATGCTTTATGTGGGGTGGTGTGGTGGGGGTTTAGAGATTCTTTCCGTACGGCGCGCTTACTGGAAGTGGTAGTTTTTAGACGGCGGGGTTAGTTTACGGCGCCTCCTCGTTAACAATAAACGAGCGGTGCGGGCACGGTTGTTCGTTGTACCTGAGATGCGCCGCCATTGCTTTAACATATTTTGGCGGTACGATCGCCCTCGTTCGTAATAACCAAGCGTTCGTGATATCTGCGGCCGGTTAAAGCTGGCTTCACTGTACATAGTATATGCTAAGCTTTGAAATTATAGTAATATGAACTAACCTTTTTAGTTAAGTTTAGTAGCAAGCACTACCTTTTGACTAGCATTTGATCCTGAAGAAGCACATCATGAGCTAGTTGGTTGTCCATCACAATGAAAACAGTGCAAACTTCACGAAGGACGCCCTGTCTCGTCTTCCCTTTCTGCGTTCTTCTTGAAATTTTCGCTGTTTTCATTTTGTAGCATTTGATACACGTGTGCGAAAACCAGGTGTGCATTACTGTACCCTCACATAAATGAATACATAAAATGTATTGAATGAATGTAGGCATCTGAATGACGGACGTTTTTCAAGATGTCAAGCAGATGGCACGGCATCCGGCAAGCAGCCCTAAGGTGCACGCACAAAGCTACAGGAAACAAGGAAAGCACAAGTCTAGAACGGTCACACAAATGTGCTCACTGCGCGTAAAAGAATAAGGCTATCATTCCTATATAGGCCGTAAGTAAGGCCCTCAGTTAGGGCAGTGCCTCTTATCTGTTTAGGGTACCGCCCTTAATTATGAACATGCGATTGCAGAAATGGCACTACATGCAGCTAAGCGCATGACACTGCAAATATATTTCATTAAAAGCTATTTTATTCAAAACAATCTGTTTGTCATGTCTGTGAGGGTTAAGCGAACGGTAACAAGAAGGTAATAGCGAGCAACCAGAGGTAGTGAAAAGATATTGAGTACTAATTTTTACTACCGTTAACTTTAACAATTACTAAAGAGGGAGTAACAATCAGTCAGCTTTAGTAGAACCCGTGCTTACGGCATTTTTTACTACTTATCTTCAAGAGTGGATAGTTGGTTCAACGGCTGTCGAATCGGAGTACTACAGGTGGACACGCTGCATGGACTCACTGAGAGGCACCAGCATCATCATGTGGGATCGCTTAAGGCCCAATGTCGCCTCTCCTCTGGAGAATTTAGGTAAGGTTTTCAGTGGGAGCAGGCGGGATGTTTTTCACTGCAATGTTCTTGTTCCGAAGATACTGTTCCGAAAGAAGAGTTCCCCTTTCGTGCTTTCATTCTTGCTTCTCTAAATTTGAGCAGTGTTACAGAGCCACATTTTCAGTTTCTATCCCCGAGACCTCTGTCTGAAGCTCCTTGCGATGTGCACCCATTTGTTCCAACTTACTGTCGAAGAGTTCAAGGAAGAACTATTTATTTATTTATTAAATGCAGTTATCCCTTGAATTTTTCAGCAGTAAGCTCCTTGCGATTGACCCACTTGTTTAAATTTACTGTTGAAGAATTCAAGGGACAACTGCATTTCTCTACAATTTGTTCTGAGTTCGCTTCCAGAAGAATAGATTGAGTTAATGAATATAACTGTTCGATTTTGAACTAATTCAAATGATTTAGTCAAATAAAAATTTGGGCGTCCCAAAAATCGTGTGCATATTCCTGGCTTAGACTAACTGTGTTATAATTGTCGGATACAAAACAGAAGAGGAAATTGATTGGAAATTGCGTCTAAAAAATTACCTGCGGTACTGCTGAACCTGGTTAGAGAGCGAAAGCTATGGCGCATGGGGCAGCTACACGCGACTTCGCGTCTGTAGCGTTGACTGCGTTCCGGACACTGGATAGACAGCGCGCCCACCCTGCCACCCTGGCAGGTGGCAGTTAATGCTTGATCGCGAGAGTTTGCGCACCCAATGAGCGCTGCGGCCTACTGCTTCAGTGCCGCGTGTCTGCCCCAACGTTGTCAGCGCTAACGTGTTCAGTGCACATCTCTCTCCCGCCACCCCACGTACCTGAAAGCGCGATTCAGGCGTCCACTGATCCAGGGAGCCAGTTATGCGCAATTCCTTTCCTTACAATCATCGGTGTCTAAAACGTTGTCACCACCAACGCCAATGAACGCCGAAGGCCTATGGCTTAATTCAGTGCCGCGTTTCTGCCACAACGTTGTGAATGCCAACGCATGCAGCGCACATTTGTCACTACGGCCACGTAGCTTAAAGCACGACTGAGGCGTCCACTGTCCCAGGGGGCGAGTTATGCGCTTTTCCTTTGATTTGCATTATCTGAAAATAAAATGAAGGTGAAATCCGCAAACACGGTGACCATGGCTTTACCTAGCGTAGTGAATCCTTCGGTTCAATAAGACACGCCATGGTTAGCTTCGTTTGTGACGGCTACAACATGGCCGGAGAGAGAAAGATCATGTGGTTTTTACGCCCAAGTATTTACACACTGATTAGGGAGAAATTGCGGCGTCACACTGCATGTAGTCAGGGGTGAGGCACAATATGCCGGCAGTAGAAAGTTTCTGAGAAAATAAAAATGGAGGCATCAGTAACAATTTATTTAACAAGTTTCAGGCCACTCGGCCTAGCGCATCTAGAATGGTGTGGATGGTGCAGTCAATAGACCGTAGTATTTCAGACATCGGCATTCCCCTTTCGCGTGTTTTTGACGGCAGCACGCCCCTAGAATGCTATTCGAGAACAGACCCGTTTGGCGAAAAATACAACGCCCAACTCCACTCTTTCACTCCTTCACCCTTACTGGACAGCAGCGAGCATCCGCCCAGCATGTTGGAGGCGCAGGGCACGACCGCCACTGCCGCCGGCTGCCCACCGGTATACGACACGTACTAATTGAGCGTAGTCCTTCGAAAACATCTACGCGGATAGGGATGTTTAACAAAAACAAAATAAAACAGCCTATGCGACAGATGAGCGAAAACTTCATTAGTGGAGTATACACTCTGCAATTCACGGTATCTCTGCTGTGAGTAAAAACGATTGCGTCATCTTTCCGGCACAACCGAGCCAGTAAGCTGCGGCACAGCAGGCTCGAGCCCAATCCACCATCGGCTTGCCGCTACTTTTCATGCGAGTCACTACGCTCATTTTTCTGCCTATACGGTAGATTATAAGTAGGGGTCCGTGTTTTCGGCATTTATTTTTCTACAAATTTTCGGGTTATTTATCAGTTCTCATTTGCCCCCCTTTGATTCGGTGCTTTTCGGTGTCTAATTTTAATGGTGGAGAAAAATAGGTGTTTATCGGGGCATGTGTTGTAACGCGACTGTAAAATTACTTGAGAAAATGTAACGCACCTGAGAGTACGAAATTTTATTGAATGCATACCAAGCACTCTAAACAACGAATTAATGCACCAAGGATTGAAAACGCGACGCTTTCAGGAGCATGAAATCAGTACTTAAACCCATTGGAAAATATCGACATGTACTATCGGGGACAAAAGTGGTATCCAAGCGGCGGGAGCCAGAGCAACGAAAAACTGCGTTGCAACGCCATCTATACAGGCGCCATCTGGGATCGAGACAGCCGGTGCGGGACCTTTATTATCGGCAGTCATGCCGCTTGGCTCGTTTCAATGTCTCGTGCTTTTTTAGCTCGCCAAAATGCCGCAGTTTTCCGCCGTTGCTCCGGCTCCCGCCGCGTGGAGTATACCACTTTTGTCCCCGATAGTGCATTGCGAGAGGTTCCTCAGTCATCGGAGCACACTCCTTGCGGCTCAGGAAATACAGGCCAAGAAACGCTTGTTCTACGTTTGCACTTGACGCAGGGATGGCAAGAAAATCAAGGGAAGATTTTGTCAAGACCGGTCGTTTTTTGCTGTGCGTTCTCCAGAAGCTGCCAAGGCAAATTTCAGCGGATGGAACGTTATACAGTGAATATTCTAAAGTTACCCTTACAGAGATGGTAGATCTGCAGAACTCGCCACCGGCGAAAACAATCCACTAAAGTCTTTGTCTGCTGTCATTATTTCCTGCTTCCTTGTGAGTCCACAACCTGCGCTTGCTGCCAGAAGTCATTTCACGAGAGTTAAAAACTCTCCGGGGTGTTTCTGTTTACAACGGCTTTCCACAATGTCTGACGATCTCAAGCGAGTATTCGCCGAAGCCGTGCACACATTTCGCTCGAACGTCAAAGCTCATCGTGTCTGAGAGTACGTTGGCCTATTGCACCAAATGCTTGCCGCTCAGGAATACATTGACCAGCGAGGGTGGACTCTGGACGAACCATAATCGAGTACACGTGGCAGACATGCAGCTGTTCAAACTCCAGGGATTTCATTGCTGCGATCATTGGCTGCACAGGCGTCCACGCACCTGTCTATAGAGCACGAGAACTGCGCTCCGGGGCGTACACTGGCGTCAATTGCGAGTGGCCTAGGGTTCGATACAAGACTTTATCGCACATTCGCATAGATCTTGTTCAGCACCTCGTGTCTTTAAAAGCTATAGCGGGCCCGCCAGGCAGCGGCGACTCTCGTAAATGGGCTACACAGCGCACCGCCCGAGCGCTCTGTACAGGTATGTGTACGGTTGTACGTTCTCAGCCAAGTAATTACACTTCGCAAAAAAAAAGTATAGCCATGGCTTTGGAGTTAGCAAGTACTGTCAGCACTTTCTCGAGCTTCAGCCGAAGTGTTCATTAACCCTTGGAACGGATTCGAAGGCTGGGGGTAGGGGTGCAGGGTAGGCAGGGTTCATGGTAGGAGCCCTAACGCGTGGTCGCGCATCCATCCATATAAGGCGTTCACGCCTGTAGTTAAAGAAATTAACGAAAGGGAGAGTGGACGGCGGGAAATGCTGATACCAGTCTAAATGTTTATTAACTGTTGGAACGCATTCGGGGGCTGGGGTACGAGTGCATGTAGGGAGTGTGCATGGTAAGGGGCATGACGCGCCGTCAGGCATCGATTTACGTATATGAGGCGGGCGCGCCCATTGATGGAAAAGAACGAGAGAGAGCTGATGCCAGTCAGAGCGCTGCTCTCGCTGAATGCTGTGAGCTGCTTGAGTGAACGCTAGTTGTGCTCTCTTTGGACAGCATTACTCGCATGTGTCATACATTAGAGTTTAAGATAAAGGTTAACTATATTCTCGAGCACGCGAACCGTGCTTGTGAGAGCGCTGTGGTTTATTTGGAAGGTGAGCCGTACCAGATCAAGTAGTTACTTGACGAGCCTTTTTTTTGTCTCCTTTGTACGGCGTAAAATTTTTTTGACTATTTTACACTCCAGCAGTGAACGTACCCTGCCCCAGCCCCCATAAAAAAAAAGGAATTAATTTTCTGAGATATGATGCAAAAAATGCGTTAATTTTACGAGTAAATACCGTATTTCACTTTAGCCATTTTCTTTTACTTTCTCTTAGTTCGTTTCCTTGCTTATTGTTGCAGGGAAGGGTTTCGCTCAATGCCAGAACAGCTGTCAGTCCGTTTCTTCCTGATTCCATGAGTTTCCTGTTCATGCTTGCAAAACAAATGACGGTATACACTGCACTGTACCCTGATGGCAACTTCGAAACGTCGCTACACATCCGTCCAACGGACGAAATTGGCAAAATCACGCGGGTTGGTGAAAGTTTGTCATGCTTGTTTCTTCAGTAGTTAGAAGGTGCAGGTCCCATATACCTGCCCTTGGTTAAAATAATTCGAATGCGCTGAGGCGCCTATTAACGAACTTTTTTTTTCTCACAGTGGACGTAAACGACGTTCAGCGTGGAGCTTGCGGCGCCGTAGACAGTGGATTAAGCTGGTAAACGTTACAGTGTTGGCGCACAAAAACGACTCCGGTAGAGCGACTCGCCTATGAGTGGGCCGTGTGCTATACGTTTAACGGAAACAACCGGAAGGCGTCCCACGTAACTTGAGCCAAAGCAAAAAATGAAAGGCACATCTCGCCCGAAGGCAACCGTCTGCGTGCGTCCCACTGTCTGCGTTGCCACTGCCGCGGTGAACGGACCGCCGACCCAAATGCCACAACCAACGTTACTTGCACGGGACTGCTGAGCCACGCCAACAGCGGACTCTGTTGTTCGCCCGGAGCATGTACAGGTACAACACAATTGCCGCGCGTAAGCTTTCTTTGTTTTTTTTTTTGCCATTCGGGGGCTCTCTTTAGCACGCAGCGAAGATATAATTTTCTCATGGTAAATTAGGGCGTTGAAGGGAAACTGAGGACATACTGAAGTTGGCTGCATGATAATGACAAGCCCGCTACTTTCACTGCAGCGTAAATTTTATAGGCTTGAAAAAGTGACAAAAAAAAAACGAAGTACAGATGTCGCCATCATGGACCGTTCCCGCAACCAAGGTCTTTACGCCGGGACAGTTATTTGGGCCTATATCCCTAAGGCTAGACTTCGTCGCAGTTCGCGTATTCCCGTTTGGTCTGGACATCAAGAGTATGAATCGGGCAGCGGGGAAATTCTTAATTTGATTTTTCCAGTAATAAGCGCGTCTTTTCCCGCGAAGCAAAAATGAGCGTGACAAGAACGGTAGAATCGATTTCAGTACGAAAGTACTACTTCGCAGGGTGGAACCCAGCCAAGAATATTGTGGCATCCCTGACCTTGACGGTGCCAAAATACAATATTGCTGCGACTGGGTTCGCTGGCCACTGCGCTAGAGCAGGATCCTATCGCCAGGGCGATCGTGCCTCAGTTAAATTGCAACGTACTCTCGTGCTGTGCATTGCACAACGTTGTTTTCATCAACTTCCATCTGGGGCGCGAACAGATCAGATCAATAAGAGCACTATGCTATCGCCGCAGCCGATCACGCACCCTGTTGATAATGATGATGATGTCCTCAGGCTTAATGGCACATACCCACGGCTAAACTGCAACACACTCTCGCCCTGTGCACTGCACATCGTCGTCTTCATAAACTTCATACGTGCCGACGACCCAGTAAAGAAAAGTCATGAGCGAACCGGGCTAAACACATGCTTTTGCGCTCCTACTAGGTTTAACACGTTAAAAAACTACCAACTTTTTTGCCGAGACTGATGAATGGGTGCAGCTTCTTCAGTGTCTATTCAAGCAAATAACTGAAATAGTCGGGTAACTTGTCATAACTGCAGCCAGTTTTGCCGAAAACAAACGAAATACGCCGAGCTCCTCCAGACGACTACATTCACTAGCGACGTTCAGTCCTAATACGGCTTGTCTAGACAGACGCAGTGCGGAGGAGCCGAGGAAGCGAGATTTTAAACCAGATAATGGGTTCCATAGGCAGCGCTTGCGCTCAAGCGTAGCGACACTGGTATACAAACAAAAAAAGCACGAAGCCCCAGAGATAGAAGCTAATTTCGCTTTTATTTGTTCCGCTGCACACCTATGCAGAATTCTGGACAGGCTTGCTCTTTCGTCCTTGGCTCAAGGCATCCTATGTGTGTACACACTCCAGCGCTTTCCTGTGCGGAGGGACTCCCTGATTGCATCCAGCCCTTCAGAGTCGCTGCTTTGGTTGGCAGAACAGAAGTATGCTCTCACATATGGCACCATTTTCATCTGTTACCTGCGCTATCTTACGAGTCATCCATGTTACGAGTTCTGTGGCGCATACAAGATGACAATATCGGTCGTTCCAGCGACGGTGGCGGCGCCACGCGGCCTCTTCGGGAAGCGGAAAGCCGGTGATCGCTCCTCGCGGCGCATGCGATCGCAGTGGTTTGGAGCGTGAAGATACGCGTCAAAAACGAGAATAATCTGCTATTCTACGGTGTGCGAACATTCGAAAAATCAGACATGTTGTTTCTGCCAACACGTAAAGAGTGCAAAAAGCAGTGAATAAGTGCGTTCGGCAGGCTGACAAGGCGTTTCAGCCGCATGACCAGTGTGTTCCTTAGCGACGTACTTTGTTGACGCCACGACACCGCCTCGCCGCTGCATTCCTGTTTAGAGATGCATGAAAGCAGTGCAGTGCTTAAACGCCGGGCTGATGGAAAGTATATTGGTTATAATTTCAGGCGGACGTTTACAGCAAACGAAGATTTTTTTCATCAATTTGAGACAGAAATGGTAATAGCACTACAGCAAGACTTACACAAGAAAGACTGCCACAAGACATGCGCTACTTTTGTCTCAAATAATGCACCATCTAGCCCAAATTGACGTTCTTCTAAATTTTTCGTCAAACTTCTGTCCATTCAGTTCTGGATTAAACACGGCGTTCTGGCTGCAACGTGATTGCGAAATGGCGATATAAATGGCAAGAATTTCACAATGGTTTCTTCGTTTTTCAGATATAATGCAGAAAGTGGCTGAATAATCAGAAACGTTTCTTCACAACTGTCGTCTGCTCACTCGAACACAGCGCTTTTTATTCCTCTTGTCGAAAACAGATTCGAGCGCAAGAACCGGCCGTTCCATTAAGCTTAAACGGCCGTCTGGCTGCAGCTTCGAACAACAGCATACACTTCATTTTCTATTACCGTATATGTGAAGAAAGGACGCTGCAGATAAACTATAGTCGGATACAACTCAATCTGAAGGGAAGCTCCGCCCACAATCAGGACCGCTGAACGGACGAAAGTGTCGGCCCAAGGATGTTGATGTATCTGACTTGTTTGATACAGCCAAGCAATGAAAAGCTGATTTTATTCACAGCTGTAATTGGTAAGTGAAATAGTACAGGACGCCGCGGACTGTGGCCCCAGTGCTACCAACTGCTGTTTTTTTTTAATTGTGTCCTTAAAGATCAGCGCGAAATAAACACACATACCGCATTTATGCGTGTAAGGGCCGCACTCATGTAGGCACCAAATATAGCGTCAGACGGTCTGGGCCATTACAGTAGCTACTTCAGACAATAGCTTAAAAACTGAACTGTAGAATTTCGCTTTCGGATTAGCGCCGAAAAGAACCAAAATTGCGAATAACAGTCGGGTCCTTACTCGCGTATAGATGGTAATCGCAGCACAGAAACGTGCCGAAAGCAGAAAAAAAAAGTGAAAGCGCGAAAAAATTAGTTCAAAGTGTTTGTCCCACTTTACTGTGCAGAGTTTGGTTCATATGTCAACGCCGACGAAGTTTTTGCGGCACTTGCGAACTAGCAATTCCATGCTCATATGAAAATTTATTTCTAGCCTGTAATGCTCCCAAACACAAGCAGGAGCTTTTATTATTGTCTGAAAATGTCTTACGGCTGCTTACCTAGGCGCTAAATCTCGCGTGAAAACGCCACAACGTCAAGAAGGCGCTTTGCTTCTACTATGCGCACGCCATGGCAGCGGCACGATCACCGCCTCGTCCGCCATGAAAGGATGGATGGATGGACGGATGGATAGGAGCGCCCCCTTTGAAACGGGGTGGTGGCAATTGCCACCATGCTCAGCTTTTCTTTATTTATTATTATTTTTTGTTTACTGTGTTGGCAATTCTCATTAAGATTCTCCATCATCTTTGCCTACGGTTTCCTACAATTCTAACCTTATGCCACATCTCTGCTTTTCAGCCACCAATCCTCCAATCGCTTTTTGCTGACTTCCACTGCAGATTTATTTACATGACCATTGTTATCTTTAAACCCTAGGGCCTCAGAAAGAGTGATTGTGCCTGCATCGACATCCGGGTGGACACCATCACATTTGATTATGAGGTGTTCAATTGTTTCCACAGATATACCACACACTGCACATGTGTCATCTTCTTCGTTAAATTTCTTTTTGTAGCTGCGCGTTCTAAGACACCCTGATCTAGCTTCAAAAAGTAGGGCACTGCCTCTTGAGTTATCATAGAAAATTTCTTTCCTGATCTGCCTTTTCCAGAATCGATATAGTTCTACACTATGTTTCTTTTCCATTGAATTCATCCAATTTTTAACTTCCGCGTTTTTAACCTGTCGTTTAATGCTCTTACTTTCTCCGTCCTCATGACCGGCATACTTACTGGTTAGTTTTCTAGTTCTTTTCCGCCACTGTGAGTCAACGTTCTTTCTGTATAAATATTTAAATACCTTAGCTGCCCATCTGTTATCGTCCAATTTCCTCAGGCGTTCTTCATATAGTATTTTACTCTTAGCTTCCCGTGCCTCGAACGATGCCCAGCCCATATCCCCTTGTACTGCCTCGTTTGTGGTTTTGCCGTGGGCACCTAGTGCTAATCTTCCAACAGCTCTCTGATTTACGTTTAATCTCGACTGAACTTCTGCCCTTAAGCACAGAACCGCATTGCCGAAAGTAAGTCCCGGCACCATTATTCCTTTCCAAATACCTCTTAGTACTTCATATTTGTTGTACCCCCATAATGCCCTATGTTTCATTATCGCGGCGTCTCATTATCCATGTCGTACTGCCGCCGCGCCACCTATAGGAGCTGGAATGGTCGAATATAGACCACGGTGATATAGACCGTTTACCGCGCGCAGTTCTTCCGTTTGAGACCAGATGGCGCCAAGTGCGCTATTACAGGCCTCGTAAGTCGCCGGCGTGTACGCCCAATACGCCTTGACGTAGCAGTCGGAATGTCGCGGGTGGCTGCCGAATGTGTTCTTGCTACGAAAATGTGAAAAGGCAGAGGAAATACGTGATGTCTTATAGATTGCAAGAATTGCGATAGAGAGTAAAAGTGCGGGATACGATCGTTTGCGAGATTTACGGAAACGAACTGCACAAGGAGGTACTGCTCCTGTTCGCGCCCGTTCGCCATGCGCCCTTTCCAAACGGGCGAACGCATCAAACATGCTCGTCAGGGCTAGATAGCCAATACAGAAAGGTTTCGGTCTTGCAAAATATGCGAGGGCAAGTGCACAACACAGCCGCTTGAACAAGCTGTTCCGCCACCGAAACCGTCACTTCGTGCTTTCAGTTGCTGTGCACTGTGCTGAGACCCCATTGATCGTAAGTTAAATTCGTAAAAGGAGCACCCGAGGCCGAATTAGGAGCGGAAAAAAAATACGACTCACGCTCCTATATACCGCTGCTGTACATTGTGCAGTGCACAGCCGTGCGAGCGGACGGCGCTTACCGTCAGTCCGCGCGTATTTCACGTCGTCGCGGTGCTACTGTTGAACTTCGCTCCAAGGAGCACAGTTTTCGTGGACCATAACTGGAATAAAGTATTTGCGTTACGGCTGCTGTGCTTGGCGGTTGTCACTTCCTCGCGGTCCATGCGAGACAGTCACTAAAAGTGACTGCGGCTAAGATCGAAGCTGATTACCAACGAGGTCTCGAGCATTTTCATGTCCGCATATCGAGCATGGAGCGTACCACAATTTTATATATGAGGCTGACATAGTTGTGAACTTCGTGCAGTATGAACGCGTTGCCATGCGCGCGTTATAATAATCATGCCGTGGAATCCTCCGATAACGACTGCATGCCAGCTTATGAAGGCTGCTTGATGCATGGTGCTGCTTAGATGAGCAGCGGTGGCCTAGTGGTTTGAGCATCTGCCTCGCATGCAGGAGGCGCGGGGTTCGATCCCCAGTGCCGCCGGGTACCCACCGGTGATACAATGTGTATACTAGCTTATTCAGGGCGAAATGCTTGGGAAATGGGTCTTTCACCCCACCTTGAGTAAAAGAAGAAACCTTGTGCCATGGTGCTCTTTGGCCACAGATCCCCTTGCGCCATAAAAATTCATTCAATTCATCATCAGTTAACAATTGTCTCTCTATATTTGTCGCCTTTCTGTGCTTAACAAACAAGTAGAAAATATTTTCGGTTTCCTAAGCACCGTTAACCGGTTTTAAACAAATGCGTTCGATGTGCATGTGAGCGTTTTGGAGTGGTGTCTCCATGTATGTACCCAATACGACAACGACCTGCGCTGCCGCAGGGGCATTAAACTTTGTCGTTTTAGATAATAGCAATAAAAAACACATTATTCGAATCCTTCAGCGGATGCAAGGACAAGCACTCAGGCGATCCATCCGTTGCCTCGAACAGGCGGAGAGCTCAGCGGCTCTCCGCGACATGAAGCCCGATCACCTTTTCACGCCTGCAGTGATCAAATGAGGGTTCTCGCATGTCCTCCGAAGCTTTTGACAAACCATAATGTCGTCTTCCCACTCCGTGTCAGCCGAAACACTGCCTGTCGGAGCCGAACCATCAGACGCCGCAGCCGTCGCGACGAGTCAGGAGGCGTGTAATGGCGGCGTGATCACGTGATCAAAGATGGCAGCCCCATGATACGGTGCTGTAAAGCGTCTATAGCTTCTATCCGTTCCGAAGCATGGCATACGAAACCGCAGATTTGAAAAACGTGGGCCCGCAGCTAGTTTCAGTGACCTAGTATTTATCCAGGGCGCAAAACTGATGCCCCACCCTGTCTGAAACCATGCGCAGTCGGGATGAAAAATCTCTGATCCCCTCCCCAAGTTGACGAACCGCGCCGCGCTGCATGCGGGCGCCACCTGACGCCTGGTGTCGAGAATTGCGCATTGCACCGGCCTAGACAGCAGGTGGTCACCAGACCTGCGACCCCGTCCGTAGTACAGTATTTTTTTTAAGTTGGATGCAGTATTTCATGTAAACACATCAATTTATTCTGCGCAGCGCAAGGACACGCACACTAATGCGGATGGCATTGTGTCCAGGCACCCAGAGAGTTCTGCAGGAGTGGGAAGACGTTGTTTCGAGGACACGAATAGCTTCGGGGTGAGGGACTTGCGAATAAAATCCCGACATGCTGCCTGAGAACCGGTAAGGAAATCGACGGGTTAACGGGGCGACCGGGGGCGGGTGGGCAGCATAGCACTGACAATGACGACACATGGAGAGGGCATTGTGTGGTGAGTGTGTGGTAAGTGCGCGGGGGTTTGGCATTGGCTTTGAGCGTGAAGATTAGGGCCATAGCGTTTGCTTACGCGAAATAGGTGGCGAGTTTTGTCTGAGTTCGTACTGGAGGTTGGGTTCTCCATGGGCTAGTCTTGTAAGAAATAATATTTAGAGTCTCAGGCTTATCAGGGTAAGACTGGCTCCCGGCAGTTTTCACTTACTCTTCGATGCCTGTAACTGCCTAATGGAGTCGACTTTCGATGTTTCCGAGGTCGACGATTTTTACGGATACCGTTGCCACTTCCACACTGTGCATGACACGCCTTGGCAGCGTTGAAATAGCGCAAAAAATGGTGGGCATATGGTGTCAAGGAGGGGAGGCAGTTTCGCAAATCGAGTGGCAGTTCCTGTTGATTTTCGAACATTATCAGTTGACTGAAAGACAGCTGCGTGTCTTAGTTCCGATGAATACTTTTTTGTTTCCAAAGTGACGAGGAAAACAGTCATGAAACCGAAACCAAAGGGTTTCGATCAGAGTATGACGTCACGATTAAGCAAAGTGTGGAATCACGATTACTCTCATTAAATCTCTTCTGTTCTCGATAAATGATCAAGCTGGGAACTGTAATTCACAAATCGATCATTGTTTGTGAGTACCGAGAAAACAATCTTGACATTCTTTCGTAGACCAAAAGTAGTGCAAACATAGACGGGCATGAAGATCACGACGTCTGCGTGCAAGGTTGCCCTCTAAAATCGCCTCTATTGAGCCCACAAAGGGCGGGGAGATTTTAAATTAATTAGCGCCTAAAGAAAGCACCACCCGGTTCCGATATTTGGCGCTAGGTTCTAAAGACTCAGGAGAACGTATATGCCGTGAAAGTTTCAGTGAAATGCGCGCGGAGTAAAAAATAAAAACGCTGGAGTTTCCCTTTAGAGAGGAGAGAGCGCGCAGTCATGGACAAAATATTCCGGAATGCGGGTTCGCAGAAAAAAAAAAAAGTTAATTTTGTGCAGGTCAATGAAAATCGTCGAAGCAGGAGGAGACATGTGCGCTCCATCTGTTGAAACGAAAGCCACCTGCCAGGTTAGCGAAGCAAAGCAATTTTATTTCCGCGAATCCGAATACCGTAAACTTTAGCCACGACAGAGCCTGCTGCGTGTGCCGGCGGGGTGACACCCTGCGGTACACAGCAGTTGACGATCTGACCCGGGCAGAGATATGTGACCGAGTGTGTGTGGAGCTTCGCGAGGGAAACAACGAAATTAGTTCTGCTTACGATCGGCACAGCTGGAAGTCGCCTTTTAAGGGAGGGGGGGGGGGGGGTTATCAAGAACACGTTCTAGATCCGTAGCCAGAACGAAGCGGGACACCGGAGTTTAAAATATCATGTTCAACGGTCGGAAAATTGGCGGCTCGTTATCCTGCAACGGAGCAGCGGCGGCAGCCAAGGCGCTGTGCACAATACTCTACACAGCCCGTTCCTTGTTTGGTGCGAGAGGAGACAAATTTTTTTCTAGCGTTTTTGGAGGCCATAGTTTCTGCACAGCGTATACAGGTTCTGCTGCACACGGCTGTACCAAACCACGCTGCACGTCCTCCATGCACTGTCCGAAATTACTTCCAAGCCTAAAGCGGCTTTTAAGATGTTAACAGTGGACATTACGAAGGCCCTCACCAAGTCCAACACTGTGGTCTTTCGTAGTTGGTTCTGCGTCGCCTTTATGCACGTGCAGTCCAAATTCGCTGTACCGCCGGGGCTGTGTCTTCCGCTGCGGTTTACTGCTAAGAGCGAGGACGCTGGATGAAATCCCGGCCGCGGCAGCCATGTTTCGATGGAGCCGAAATGCAAAAGATGCCCGCGTTCCGCGTGAGGGGTGCGTTGTCAGTGTACGTTAAGGAACCCCAGGGGATCAAATTAATCCGGAGTCCTCCAGTCCGACGCCTCTTTCTCTTTTTCATTTTTTCACTAGCTCTTTAAGAAAAATAATGTGTTTTTTTTTTGGGGGGGGGGGGGGAGGGAGGAAATGGCGCAGTATCTGTCTCACATACTTCGATGGACACCTGAACCACGGCGTAAAAGAAGGGAGGAAGGTGGGAGTGAAAGAAGAAAGAGGTGCGCAGTGGAGGTCTCCGAAATAATTCCGACCACCTGGGGATCTTTAACGGGCACTGACGTCGCCCAGCACACGGGCGCCTTTTGCGTTCCGCCTCCATCGAAACGCGGTCGCCATGGTCGGGTTCGAACCCGGGTACTCCGGCTCAGTAGCCGAGCGCCCTAACCATTGCTGGATAAGGCGCTCGGTTACTGAGCCACCGAGGCGGGCACTACCTCTTACACCACCCCGCCGCGGTGGCTCAGTGGTTACGGCGCTCGGCTGCTGACCCGAAAGACGCGGGTTCGATCACGGCCGCGGCAGCTGAATTTCGATGGAGACGAAATTCCAGAGGCCCGTGTACTGTGCTATGTCAGTGCACGTTAAAGAACCCCAGGTGGTCGAAGTTTCCGGAGCCCTTCACTACGGCGTCCCTCGTGGCCTGAGTTGCTTTGGGACCGTAAACCCCAATAAAACCAAAAAAACCTCATACACCGTGTCCCTCACTGCGCGGTTTCTCTATGTTTTCTCTATGAGGAAGTGTAGTTTACGGCCTTTTATAGGGTCCCCCATTTGGGTGCGGTGCGTTGAAGTCGTCAGCTGCGGGCAGGGCCATTTCGGCTCCCCGAGGGGTTCTCAAACTGCGCAGAATGATCTTGGAAACTAATATAAACATACCGTTCAAGGAGTCGTAACGACGCTGCACAAGGCGAATGAGCAATGAGCCTGGGAGTGATTCGAG
Source organism: Amblyomma mixtum (assembly GCF_055824585.1). NCBI lineage: Eukaryota > Metazoa > Arthropoda > Arachnida > Ixodida > Ixodidae > Amblyomma > Amblyomma mixtum. Next base: position 309,156,098 of record NC_143014.1, read on the forward strand.
CAGCATATGCGGCACCTGTTGGCTTATCAGCGTGCAGTTGACAACGAATTAGGAGTACTAAGACGGCTAAAAGATCGCGAGCGGCCGGAGTGAGCCTAGAGGCAGTACGTATGAAGCAAAATGTTGACATGCGTGTTAGCATGATTACTGCTTTAGTTCTTATTTTCTTGTGTCTCCCCAATGTAAGTAGTCATGCTAAAAACTAAATACCGTCAAGGTATGCGGGTAGTTAGTGGGTGCGTGTTAGCATCTGTGCGTATAGCTTCTACAGGCCTATACAACTCAAGAGCGACGCGATAAATGCCCCTCAAAGGATGCCCTTCCAGCCAATGGCGTCGGCCGATTGTCATGACATGGTGGTTAATCGGTGATTAATCCTGTGTCATGCTGTAACATGACAGGGGAATAACCACGTACTTACCGCCACGTCATGAAAATCAGTCTACGTCATTGGCTGAAAGACATCCTTTGAGGAGCATTTGCCGGCTGGTCCCTAGAGTTGAGTCCGGCAGTAGTTTGCGTAAAGCGTTTAGCTAATAGCGCACGTTCGCGTGTATGTTCGCAGAGGCTCCATTGTATATCGCGTTAAAAAAAATATTGCGCGCTGAGATTCATCTTCATTGAGGCATGCGGAACGTAGCCTCAGATTAGGTGCTCGGGCATCCCACTTGTGCCGCCATGTGGGTGAAGTGAAGCGCCGTACGAGCTACCGGGAAATCGGCGGAGTATTCCACACTGGCTGCGCGAGGGCTAACGAGACGACACAGCATTGAGCCGGATGTCAGGGAAGGTGACGTGGCCGGAAGTGTCCTCAGCTTCGGGGACGGTTCGCACCTGTGTGCGTCATCCGACTGTATGAACGCGGTCTGTTTGATCTGCGCAGCTCTCGGGTGGCCTCGCTGCCCGTCATTTGTGCCTCTGAGGGACGCAGCTGCGTGCTGCGGCAGCTGTCCCTGGAAGCGACGCCGACAGCTGGGCTCATGTGTAGGCGCCCCCCTGAGCGAACCACCCGTTCAGCCCGCACAGAGCGGCTCTTGGCGACGGAATTCGCCCGAAAGCTGAGCCGGCGGCGGCAAAACGCAAATGCTGATAACCGACCAAGCAACTCAACATTTTATTCAGAATTCTTTCGCACCCAAGCAGCGACACGAGCTCAGTAATGTATCGTGGTGCTGTCCACCTGGTACATTATTTTAGCCTCTGAGACGAAGAAGAGAGGCCGAGACAAGCGAAGGAGCACGCGTCAAGACCACCCGATAGACGCTCCAACTGTGCACATGAATGAGGTGGACGCTCAACGACGCTTCATATAGTTCTCGAATGCATTAGAGTGTTGCTCGAGAGCAAGCGCCGGTTGAGCTACGCAACAGTGTTTCCGCGGAGCGCGTTTGCGCTGTAGAAAAGTTTTACACGTTTTTTTTTAATTGCACCGTGTTTTCTTGCTAGAATAAATATGTAACGTTAGCAAGCTTCATTACTCTAAAGCGCAATCTGAACCTGTTCGTATAGACTCCTCATCTGCCGAGTGCCGGTATTCTACCCCTGATTTTATTTTACTCATTTATTTATTTATTTGAATAATTTGTTAATTACACTTGGCATTGTTACAGCAGTGGGCTCACATACGAGAATATACAAGTGTACATTGAAGTCAAGTGTAATGAAGTTGCCACGGCTCGGGGGAAATTCGAGCACCTTCCGGAACCGAGGCAAAGGGGGTGGACTTTGACGCCCAGCGTTGGCCGGTTTATGTTCAGTGTTGTGAATAAGACAGAACAGAGAATTCAGGCAACAAAAACAAATATATTTTGAGTTAAACATGCACAGAGGTAAATAAAACGCAGTGGTACATAAACCAAGGAATACGAAGTGAAAATCTCTAACAAGGCACTAAATACACGTATTTGCACTCCGCTTCTCGAGTACATGCATATTACAACAAAACCGATTACAATTAACAAGGAAAGATGACTAATAAAATGATGCGAAAAGTTCAAATCGAATAGAAGTTGAAAACAAGCAAACGGCGAAGGAACAGCTAGCAGGTTGTCGAGGGTGATGCGGTGTCGTCGGCGTCTTGGAGGCCGGCGAGTGCTCGGCGCTTAACGCGCTCCCCCTTGGCACTGTCTTTCGAGAAATAAAGCTCCCACACATTGGATGCGTAGTCCACAGAGTGTTTCCCGTAACCTGTCAGCAGTGTTTAAAAACAGGCTTTTTGAGTTAAAAGAGAGCTCTTTTCAGCATATATCGTCGTCAGCGGTGTAGTTAATCAGAATAGAGCCAAGAAGTGCTAACAAACCACCTGGTTAACTTACATGTTGAATAGCTAACTTTCTAACTATTGCTCTGAGGCTCCTTGTTTACGAGAGGCTTGTAGCCTATACGTAAGTAATATCCACATCAGCGTTTATATTTTCTAAAATTCCATTCTCGTCTCCGCTGCAGCGCAAGCAATTTTGGGGCCGTTCGAGACCGGAACCGGAACCGTCAGACCAAAAAACGCGCTAGCCACGCCTACGAGCCCACGTCACACAGCGGTGCGCCTGTCACGTGGTTCTTTCGCAGCGCCTGACCGCGGCCGAACAGGAGAGAGGCGGGCGGTAGAGAGGTGGTGTACGCATTGTCGTTTTTTTATTCTGGTTTATGGCAATCGAAGGTTAGAGCGACTGTGACAGCGGCGGCGCCGGCACTGAGCGTTTACGATTACGCTTACCGAGTATTATTATCGTCCTGTGAGTTGAAAAACAGCTGCACTCTAATTGCGCATTACAGAGTATTGTAATCATGCAACCCCCCCCCCCCCCTCCTTTATTCCTCCCTTCAATAGAACCGCCACGTATCCACCCGCTGTATACGGCTTTGGGCGCGTCTTTCCTTAGGACTGCTTAAAACACAGACGCCTGCAGAGCGCGTCCGAGAGGTGTTTCGAAGCGTTTGGCCGCGCGCCCTGGCGACAGCGAAGGTCGAATGATACGGGAGACACGACCTACGCATAGCTCGAGGCACGGGCAAGAGGTGGTCACGTGATCGGTCATCTCCCCCCCCCCCCCCCCCCCCACACGCACACACAAACACGACCCTTGACCCACAAGCGAGCCAGAAACAGCTGCGCTGTAACAAAAGGAGTCCCTTTGCTTATCGCGGAGTATAGGACGCGTCCGATTGGCTGTTTATTCATCGCGGCTTGTGCAAACGAGTTGTTTTAGTGAGGGCTCGTTTGCCGAGAGGACGCGGGAGCACGTACAATCACGCGACAATTTTTAAAGCTCGCGAGCATTGTTTAAAATTAAAAAAAAAAAGTACGAACCACACTGTAATCACCTTCAACAAAACAATTGAAATAGGCGCGTTGTAGACGTTATACACTGAATATTTTAGCCTGAAGTTCAATTAAACTCAATTGAGTTTATTTCACATTATGTAGTTGGAACTCTTGGGCAAAAAGCTGTTTCAGGCAGCCTGACGAGGCCCAAGAGAGCATAACAAGGTACAGCAGTGCAAATGTGTTGATTAAAGGCATCGTGAGAACAAGAAAAGAACTATTCTGACACGGTCAAACTCTAGTATACACAAGATGTGGCTCGTTAAGGATGTAATACTGGGGCAATGTTATTGCCAAGATATTCCGTATACAGTATTAATACATGACAACAAACACTTCAGTGGTTTCAAAAAGAAGTTATACACGTTATCAAGCAGCACATACATGAAAACATCTGATATACGCGTGCACCGACAGGAAAAGTTAACAGTACGGAAGTGATTGGGCAGAAGTTAGCGATAAAAAGTTAGCTAATTTATCTGCGTTAATCCGTGATATAGTAACTATGCGGTAAATATCCATATTTACAACACATGCATATTTGTCGCTATCAGTGAAAATGCTGACCAGCTTAGCGTTCGAAGAGAGTGTTTTTTTTTTTTTTTTAAGCATGGTCCTACTGAGCTGAGGCACCCTGAGTGTATTAAGACGTGCCATTTTGTGTTCTGTCGAACACACACTTCTGTGCACGCGACTGCGCCCTCTTAGAAGAAATTAGCAATTTAGGTAGCGTTGCAGCGTATAGCAAAATGATGTCATGTTATCCCTGTTTGGTGTAAAACTCGGGTCATGAAACCTAGCAGTAATAAATATAGCCTTCTACTTATTTGTAGTTTTTCCTTGCCTCGTGCAACTTGACCGCATTCTTCTTTATTCAATGATTTCTTAGGAGCCGCCGTGGTGGCTAAGTGGTTATGGCGCTCGGCTGCTGGCCCGAAAGGACGCGGGTTCGATACTGGCGGCTGCGGCGATCGCATTTACATGACGGCAAAATGCTAGAGGCCCGTGTGCCGAGGTCAGTGCGCATTGAAGAACCCCAGGTGGTCGGAATTATTTCCGGAGCCCTCCTATATACGGCGTCCCTCATATCCTTAGTCGCTTTGGAACGTTAAACCCCTTAAACCCAACCATTTCTTAATGATATTCAGGTGAGCTCACCTCTTCTCAACTTTGTCTCTTCCCAACTTTGTCTCTTCCCGCCGCCTGTTTCAATGAAACAGTCGTTTTGAAGATGTTAATCCCCAGCAATATGCTTCTGCACTAAAATCTCATTTATCACTTAAGCTTGTTAAAAAATATTGTCTTTTTTTTTATCTGCAGTGGTTACAGTTGCAGCGCAAGTAGATAGCCAGTAATCCTTTCTCGATTTGCCACCCCCGTCGTTTCTCTCGCTGGAAATTCTCCGAGCACTTTTACTTCAAAAAAAAAAAAATATCAGCGGCTCGTATTTGCACCTTCGTACTGCTCGGCCAAAGTCGAGTTCTGTCATAAAGCAGGAAGCATTTCATTGGCTCTGGAACACATCACTTGCTATATATTTATCGCAGAAAATGGCTTGCCAGGAACTTCCTTTCAGATGCTGCCGAAGCAGCTGAGAACCATCAACAGTTTTTCCGTATTTTGCCTTTTATGAGACTGAGTCCACGATTGTACCTTTTTATGAGCGTCCCCAGTGGCTACTGATAGTGATGCATTACAGCGCAATGTCACGGTTGATCTGTAAATGATCCTGCCGACCAATAACCAATTTCTTGAAACAAGGTTAGGAAACATGTCGCGGAAATGGCATATGTGTACGGTAAAATAAAATCGCAGCAAAGTCGATATAAAATCGTTGCAGTTTTCTAATGTTCATGGGTATTCTGGAACATGCATGCATTAACAACATGCTAGAAACGGCTCTTGTCAACACTCGGTATAACAACCGGCTGGGATGGACGCCTGTGTTAACCACTTGAACGAATTTTTAATCCATGAGCGGCTTCGACGACGTGAAACTGGCGCTGAAGTTCCATCGATGCAGCTGCAAAAGTTATCTTTCCCTCCTCAGTCCAGTGATTCTCTCACCGTGGAAGCTGTTAAAGGTACGGTCAGCGGAGAGCTTCATTCCCATTGCTTTACATTCGTCGCTATACAAAATAGGAGACGAAACTACCCAAGCGCTCCGTCGACTACTGCCGTCGCTTCTCGAGCACGTGCGGTGGTCGTAGAGTTATCATACAGCTGGGGACACCTCACGCGTCAGAGTTGATAGATTATTGGTATGTCGTATTCCGTCGACGGTCCACGCGGAATGGGACGCGCCTGCGGGGGCCGCCGTAGGGAGAAAGGAGCCTCTCGGGCGGCTCGCGAACACCCCTCACCCCCTCTTTCGCGCGGTGAAAGTGCAGCTCCGGCGCCTAGATGGCGCACCTGTCGGCGCGGAGAGAGGGGGGCGCCCGCCGCCTCCGAGGTCGCGCTCCTGCAGTGGCGTGACGTTCGTGCCGACATCTGGTTGTGCGCGGTTGTGCGTGGGTGCCCGAAACCAGCCGGCGAGTGTGTGTTGTCGTCGGGAAGAACGGCGCGCATATCTGCCGAGCGACAGAACGTAAGCCTCGTGCCTTCTTTCATCTCGAATAGGGCCCCCTGACTTGTCACACGCGCGGAGGCGCTCTGCGGGATCGTGTGCTGCGAAGCAGACGAACCCGCAGACGAAACTTGGCGCTGTGTGCATGCTGCCTGCGCGAAAGTAAGCGACGGCGAGTTTGTGAACTGTTTCCCCCCAGTCGAGCGGCGTTCCTGCTTCAACAGGTAGATGGAGCGCAACAGTTTCGACTAGAATGACAGAAATCATATTAGGATGCACTTCGAATCGGAACCGCATATCGTAATCAAAATTCCAAAGCGCGCTGCGGGAACGCTCGAACGAGATGCGGAGAAAACGTCAACAAACCTCTCACTTTCAGTTGCCTCATCAATTCTGCAGTTGTCAACGAAGGGGGCAACTGTGCCACAAATATTGGCTCATTTACGCCAATTCCGCTCATCCTTTTTTTTACCAAAATGTGGTGATGTACTCGGCTGCATGAAATGCTCGCGCTAGAAGCTGCCTCGGCGGGTGAAACGATCGCTCACGGCGGGGCATTGCTTCTGAGGCGTCTGCTAAGCAAGGGTTGTCGACGGCGGTTGCCTTGGAGACTCACGTGGCGTTCTCTTGTCGATGTCTGGAGGTTGTGTGCGCGTAAAAAGCTCCGGTGAGGAATTGCTGGCGCACGTGTCTTTTCGTAAGCACTTGATGTGCGTTACTTGCATGGAGATATTGCAGTATCGGGCATACTGAAATTTCCTCTTCGTGTCGTGCAGCGGTATCACGACCGGGGGTCTTGGAACATGTGTAAGTTGTTGCAAGAGAACGCCGCGTATGAAATGGTCCAAACGTCGCCCGTTGACGAGCGATGAAATTAGAGAGGGGGGCTGGTTCGGGTGACCTGGTTTCTGTCGAATTGAAGGTCCCAACGGTCGCTTTAGCCCGTGTTGGTGTAGTGTTCCTGGAAGTGTGACGCAGAGTGTGTGTGTGTGGGGTGGGGGGGGGGGGGGGGGGGGGGGGGGGGTGCGTTAGCACGCCTCTTGCGAGGTGTAGTTCTAAGCACATTTGGCGCCGAGCAGTGCAGAGTCTGTGTAGGGGTTTGCGTGTTTGCGTTTTAGGGACCCTTCCGTGGTGTGCACAGCTTCTCCTGATTAGTGGTAGCTTTAGAGATTAGCGCGTGGTTCTTGTCCGTTGCTCTGCTCTTCCCGACTGGAATTGTTTCTTTAAAGCATATCTGATCCCATCGATCGTCGAGGAAAGTGTGGAGAGGTTTGTCCAACTCCTGTGGGCGGCAGGTGCAATCTCCTGCTTACATGGACACGTCGCGTGTATCGGTTGAGGATGGCCAACTGTTTCCTGATCGGTATGGAGGTGTTGAAGGGTGCGGATGACAGGCGGGCTCGCAGATTTGTGATGTCCGGTTTGCCTCTTACAACGGCAACGGTCGAAAGCCTTCCGCGCAAGAGCTCTTCGTAGCTGAGCTCAGGGCGGTAGTTAGATCCGAGGGTTTGTGTACTCGTTAAGTGCGCGGTATTTTCGACACGTGCTGTATGGCGTTCAGGCTGTAAGATGGGAGGCGATAACTCGACGACGTCTGCGATATTGGCAGGTGTTTCGCGATTCGAGGCAGTCCG